>NW_008618268.1:1643-35751 GCF_000691845.1 Merops nubicus
TCCCCTGCCCTTTCACCAAGCTGGAAGATGGCACAAGCAGTATTTCAGAGTTTTCATCTTAATAGAGAAAAGTCAACAGCCACATTTAACACCTGTAACATATTCGATTTAGCACTGAAAGAGTATATCTGATTTACTTAGTTTGATATAAAAGAAGAATTTTCTTAAAGGAGAATTCATTAGTTTGACCTTGTAGTAAAAGGGTCTTGATTATTTTTACCTCTTCAGAACCTTTTATGGTGTATTGTGTTATACTTAGTTGAATTCAGTTCTCAGAATTAAATGTCCTTTGTTTTCCTATTTCAGATAAATATAGACTTCCAAACCAAGAGCATGATTGCGCAGAATATTCAAGAAGCCACCCATACTTGCTTCAGTGCAGCCCAGAAGAGAGTTTACAGCTTAATGGAGAATAACTCATACCCACGGTTTTTGGAATCTGAATTCTATCAGGAGCTGTGCAAGAAGGTGCCCATCACTGGAGCAGCCCAGGGGACATGAGTGATGGAGAAGAGCGACACGCAGCCTCCCTGCTAGTGAGGAAGCAAGCCACAGCTCACGGCAGCATCCTGACCTGAAAGTCTGAGATAGAGATACTCAGTCTGTTTGCCATGGTGCAAGGACAAGTACTGGTTTCTGTACAATGCAGGTGGCAAAAAACAATGCTGTTGGAGGGCATCTGGAGCTGGTGGCAGAGGTATGCCAGCCAGCTGCTGGCAATGTGCTGCTCTGAGTGCTGCAATGAAAGGTGACTCTATGCATTAGACCAAACTGTACAGTGTAAGAGTCATTCTGCCACTGCTGAGGTGGCAATGCAGCAGGTCAGAACAGAGCTTCCTTCTTGGCAACAGAAGCTGCTCTGTACAGTTTGCATAGTGCTGGAAACTTGAGTAATTGGTTGCATATTTATTTTTCCTAACCATCAGTAAGTGTTGCCATCACCAGCCACTTGGCATATACACACTGGTTCTAAAAACTGCCTCCAGCTGTAAAGACATGTGTTGGGTTTCTGCACAACTTCCAGGCAGTAACAGCACTGTGCAGCACAAAGCCAGAACAGGATATAACTCAGCTCCCAGAGGAGCAGGTTCTGCAACCGAAGTACATGGGGCTGGGTTGTGTCAGCCTGGCTGCATGAGGCCAGACTGAGGGCAAAACTTGGTTGAGGCAAAGAGATGTATAGTATTATATTTATGTGGATTATTATTGTGTTGAATGCTGCAATAATGTCATAATTCTGTCTTGAGGACAGCAAGCTTCAGTGAAGTCTCTTACTGTTTTTAATAAACTATTTTGATACAAAGCTGCTCTTGTTGATTCGCTTGTTTTGAGCATCAACAGAGATAACACTATCTGGCAATGAACTCCAGGGACTGCCTGTCCTGGGTGTGATCTTAATAGGGCTAACTTTAAAGCAGTTAGTTCTTAATCTACCAGGTGAGTGTTCAGGGTTGTGTGTTTTTTTTTTTTTAACAGAGTAAATATGAAGGGCTTAACAAGGGAGACATACTTCATTGCATCATCTGTTTTAACCACCTACCTCCCTGTGAAACCAATGTTTAAGACAGTGCATGACATGTAGGGCTACACCTGACAGATCAACTAGGAAGCTGCAGCAGGCCAGTGAAGCAGCCACAGGCTGTAGTATTGCTGCTGGAGGCCACAGGATGCTCTCTGGAATACAGGCACAAGTTGCTCCCAATCAAGACCTCTGTTCCAAACCAGGGTTTGGAAGGCTGTGGTAGCGGGCTGTAAAATCCCTGGAGAACCAGGCAAGGTGGTATTACAGGAAAAGTGTTTGACTCCCTCTTGGGGGAGTGCTGCTTAGAGGGAAAGTTACTTATTATCCCATGTCAATTTTTCTGACAATATCCAAAAACAATACTTCAAAAACACACCTGAATTTGTTGGATTTGTGACTTGTCTGAACTCTGTGTCTCTTCAGGTCCTGGCTCCAGCTATTTTGACTCTGCTTCTCAGGTCACAGCTTTAATTGATTAGTTCACATATATCCACAGCAGTCACTTCTGTGAGGGTCCACTTCTCCAAGCATCAAGAAATTTTTAAGTACAAGGTTTTCAATTTCAATTACACATCCAAAGATTATTTGAAAGCAACTACTTCATGCATGTATATAGATGATGTAGGGTATGTAGCAGTGTGTATATATACAAACACAAGTACATATGATTCTATAGATCTATTATACTGTCTTTATAAATGGAAAGCAGCAAGTTTGGTACAGTCCCCACCTTGCTATAGCCCTGTTGCTGGGACTGTGAGAGCTAGCTCTCATACAGCTAAACCTGCTGATCAGTTAAGTCCACATAAAACAACCACAAGAAAAACTGAGCTGAATAATTTACTGCAACAGTGAGGTTTTTTTTCCAACCATGAAGCCCAGATTTGGGCTTATAATTGCTTTTGTAATCTAAGAAAATAATTTGAAGAGCATAAAAATAGCCTAAACTATACCTCTATACTATATATATTTACTATTCATGACTCAGAGCCAGGGCAGAAGTCGTTCTATAGAGCTTCGTTGGCTTCAGTGAAGCTCCACTGACCTGTGCCAATTTGGGATGTGTTAATTAACCACTCCTGGTGTCTGGTTTCAGGGAAAGAAACATTTCTAGTTTCAGCAGGTGCCAGAACTACTTATAGCACAGTATGTAGTTGAGAAAACAAATTAAGTGGGGCCGTTAGGTAAGACATCACTGCCTGAGGGCTGTTCTGGTGTACTTTTAAGCTTTGAATCATGAACATTGGTTTTAAGGAAGGCTGTGCAGGCAGCTCCATAGCTTCCACAAAGCATGCCACTAGAGCAGTAAAGCAACCAAGCCATGCTGGGTGCCTGACGTGGTCTGTATGCAGTATCAAGAGCCCTCATTTCAAGGATAAGCTTTGGAACAAAACAGAACACATCTGTGCACACAACATTCCTTCCACTTATTGGTTTTCCAGTTTTTGATACAAGCCCTTTTTTCCCAGCTCCCAGGTGTAAGCTTCACCAGAAGAAAGGGCACTACAGGCACGTTGGGATTGCTGCAGCCCCTGAAGGGATTTTCTGAAGAAATACAAAAGCACTGATTGCACCTTCCATACCCTGGGCAGCCTTACAGCTGCAGTTAAAATTGGTGCTTCAGTATCAGTATCCAATGGCAACCAATAATAAACTATTCATTCCTCCACAGCCCTGCTGAAGTTCATCCTGCTGCCCCAGTCCTGCTGAGCTGCATGCAGCCAAACTTGGCAAAGTGCTGGGGAAAAAACATGTCTGGGAATGGCAAAGGGAGGACAGCACAGCTGGGGTCCCACAGGCCAAGGTGATGGTGCTGTTGAACAGCTGGCCAGAGCACGGTCATTTTTGTAGAATCCATCAGGTTATAAAACTGGTCCAGCCTGTATCCCTGTTGACGGCCAATGGGGCAGGAAAATAAGGAGAACAGATCCTGCTGGGTAAATACATTCCAAGGACCATAGCTGCAAAGAAGAACAGGACCTGAGCAAGTCTGGAAACAAGCCTAGCATTTTTAGAGAAAAGACTTGCTGTAAAAAGCTGAGGACAGTGGACATTCCTGGAGGACAGTGGATGGAAACACTCCAGCTCTGCTGGTAGAGTCTTCTGCTGCACAGTCACCCCTGTCTGTGCCCAAGAAAGTCAGTGATGGTTCATCCACTCCTAACATGATTGATGTTGGCATGTAAAGCCTGAGGATCTAGAATTGTTGAAAAACGCCACCAAATCTGGAATAAAGGCAATTTTTAACCAAGTATCACTGTTTTCAAACCAGAATCTCACAATATTCTGTGCTTTTCTTAGCTGATAAAGGCAAGTGGTTCTCCTGCTTTTATATCACAAAGAAAATACTTTTCTCATGGTTATGATTATGAAAAAATTTGGAAATTGTGACTGGACTGTCTCCAGCAATTCCCCAAAGCAGAACTTACTGCAAAGACTATGCAGTCATTTAAAAAAAGAAAACAAACAAAACAAAACAAACAAAAAGCACCCCAAACTAATTTTCTAAGCTAATCTTTTGATTTTTGGAAACTAGAAGATGAGTTTCAGCTGTCTAGATCTGGAAAAAGCATGGATTTTTTAAGGGCTTGCATTGACACTGCAGCATGGGGCAATCTGATGGAGAGTCCTCCGTGCTATCAAGAAGGCAATGTGTAAAGTAACCTTCTAAAATGCAACCCAAAAGCAGCTGACCCTCAGCGAGCACACTCTCACCCAAAGGCTGGAAAGGACCCCTGGGAACAGGGTGAGCTCAGCAGCGATGCTGACTCACCACTCCAGTTGAATGGAAAAGCAACGCCACACAGTAAACAAACGACAATGCCCTGCTCTTGCTCCATGTATTTATGCCTTGTGGCTGAAAAAATGTACCAAGACTATAAATAAAATCTGCATTTCCACTTGAAATTCCAGATCTCTATTTGAAGAAGGGACATTAATGACGGTTTAAAGGTTTTTGTGTGGAAGAGTTTCTTGGATAAGACTTCAACATTTGGCAACATGCGTGGAGTAGAAAAGTGACCTTTAGAAGTAGTTTACTGTGATTTAAGAGTGAAAAACTGGTTGGAATCTTGGTCAGCATCCCAAATTCATCTTCCTTCAGGTGGCAAAACATTACCAGTGGCTTCTGCTCATCCCACCAGCACAGCAATACCTGGTGTCCCTAATGGCTCATGTGCACTAGGAACAAGCTGACAGGGAGCAGCAGGAGATGGGGACAGAACTGGTTGCAAGGCTACTACACCAACTCAAGGTCCATCCCAGAGACAGTCCCCAAACAGAAACCCAGGCAAAATAGGCCCACTGTTATCCTGCATAAGAGTTTAAAATGTGAGTCCTTTGGCAATCTTTCATTAAAACAATCATTTAGATCAGAGTTTCCAACAGCTACAAAGTACCCATGAGCAGCAATGAAGCGATGTTCCATTTAAAATATTAAATATTCCATTCAAGATAATCTGACAGAAATTAGTACTTATGTTCCCCAGCCAGTTTTCCCACTTGGGACCTCATGGAATAAATCGTGTTTCCGCATTACAGATTTAGACCAGAGAGCAGCTCCATGGTTTCTTGGATGGGAGCCTGGCTTTGGGCTTTCAGGGGATGTGGTACTAATCTCATATTTATAGGGCTTGGAAAGTCAGCAGTGTGATACGGCAGCCAGGAGCAGAGCAGGCTGTTTGTTGAGCTGGTGTGTTCCTTCACCTTCATTGATGTCCAAGGGAAATCAAAATAACAGGAGCATGGCAGGGTATATGCAGTGCAGAGAGGCAGGGAAGAGCTGTGCTAGCACCCTTCTGCTTCAGCTGATTTTTAAAGGCTCACAGGATAAACCCTTCCCCTGGGATCAGCCAGAGCTGATGGGGCTGAGCTCCGAAGGGAAAGGGGTGCTGGGGGGAGCCATCCCCACTGTCCTGGGGCCACTGCCACTGTGTCACGTGCAGATGTCGAAGGCTTCCCTTGCTCTCAGCAGGCTTCCTATTGCGTCAGAGATAATATCTGCTGTGCGTGGCTGCCCTCCCTGGCGCCCGCCCAGGCTCAGCACGCCTGTTTGCAAAGCTGAGCTGTCTCCTGACTCGGCTGCGGTTGGCTGCTGCTGTTTACTTTCCTTGGTACCCACTGCAGGCTGGGACCGGGCGTGCAAACAAAGGGAAGAAGGGCTGCCAGGCAGGCTAGGGCCCTTCCAGCCACCTTCAGTGCCATCAGTAGACCGAAACCTCACTTTTGCCACTCATCCTCCCTCCAGGCTGCTAGGTTTTGGAGAAGGGTCCTTCCGTTTTCAAAAGGAGAGGTCAGCTCACTCAACAGCCGCAGCCCTTCGAAAATGCCAGATAAATACACAGTATAAATGGGTCAGAGTTGAAAGCTGAGGAAAAGATCAGCCATGCCTCTAAGGTCAGATAGTCACAGAGCTTTATGGAGGGCTGGCTGGAGTGACAGAGTTACATGATCCCCCTGGCTGCATTTTTATGATGCTGTGGAGATCACACTTGTTTCAACAGGTGCCTGTATGAATACATAAGTAGCTATAGAAAATGCACAAAGTTTTCCCCATAAAGCCTCTTGCCTTCATTTTTTCAGAGAAAAAAAACAAGGTGCTCTACAGAGCTGGCTGTGGGAAGAGGCTGGGTTAGCCTAACATAAAGGGACCAAATTATTTTTTGTCTGAAATTCTCACAACTAGGTTATGTCTCTAGACAGATACCTTCAAATTAGGGCCAAATCTGTCATTCTGAGGGACTCATTAAGCCAAGAGTCAGCTCAACATCCATACAGCCCTTTCCATAAGTCAGCAGGAAAGCAACAGTGGATATGTCTTTTGCTAGCACTAAAGCAAAAATACAGTACATCACTCTCTCAATTTACCTACAACTAACATTTGCCATACTCTGGCAAGTGAAATGTTCTGAACACCTGGAAGAATCCACGTGGCAGAGTTTTTCTTTAATTTCCCAAAAGTTTAGAGGCCTCTGTGGGTCTGTCACTAGTTTAAGTGTATTCTGTGCATGAGCTGCCTGAGGGTTTTGTTGGTGCTATAAAACAACATCATGGACTGTGATAACTAAGCTCTGGTGCTGCACAGTCTGCCAGCAGGCAGATTTGGAAAGAGGTAGATACATATTGTATGAACAGTACTTGGCATCAGCTTTCATATCTCCCTGAAAAGTGGATCCTAGGACAGTTCCCAGCTAAACTGAGCTTCATGCAGCCACAGAGACCCTCCTGATGCTGGCAGGGGTCACTGAGCACAAGCCTTTACACTATGCCTTAGAAAGTTCATGTCCAGAATGGAACAGTGGAATTTGGACATTTAATACGTAAGGAGAAAACTAGAACGGATCATCTTCCTGGAGATCAACACTTAAGCTAGGTGTTAAGATACAAAAATCTGAAAAGGCTTAAAGAGGATCATCCCTCCCTTCTAGCCAACCTCCCTTCTCCTTTTCATTCTCCGCATGCAAGTATTTCTTCCCCACAGACTAAAACATTACACTTGCATAATAATGTCTTGAAGCTGTTCAGCTCTGAGGAAATATGAGAGTACACAGTTTTTATGCAGTGTGGTGTTCTGAAATGAGTACACACTTGTAAACCATTTCGCTTTTTGTATGGTACCTTACAAGAACAAAAATTGCAATGGCATAAAAACCACTGTGCTCTGGAACAAGCAAACTTTTCATACTGGAAGGTCACTTGTCTCATGGCTTACTCATGTACTATAATTTCTGAAGAGGGTACATACACCACACACACCAGCACTTCAGCAAATAACTTTGAAATTTTTTTCTCAAGGCTACTAATTATGGAGGAACCTCCTGAAGGTGGATCCTAACTGCCTTCCCTTTTCATGGCTGGAATCAGAAGAATATGTATCTTAATCAGCTGTTCTGGCCACCATAAAATGTTAGTTATTCTCTTTCAGTAATTTCATTCCTGTGAGAAAATGAAATATTTATCATTTATAAACTAATGGCAATGTCTAGTATCAAAAGGAGCACCAAGCAGCAACTACATAGGCTGTACCCCACATCCCAGCTAATGCACCTGCCCTGAGGTGTTCCTGTCATATTTAGTCGAGAGTAAGTATTACATAAAGCCTAGCTGAGCAAAGTCTGGTTGTTTTTTTTTTTTTATTGTGTTCATAAAGGGTTTGAGGAAGGTGTTGGATCTGGTGTCAAATAGTCCTAGCACACCGCTGAACTTATGTCCTCTGCAGTTCTAACTGTTTACAGAGAGATAACCAGCTCAGTGAAACATCAGTATTGCACAGGTAACACCCAGCATTGCTGCTGGGGATACCTACAGCCCTTCTCCAGCACCTTCTGAGCAAGGAGCTTTGCACCCATCAGCAGGTTAATCACCGTTACCTCTCTCTCTGATAGAGATGGGGAAACCAAATCACTGATTAGTTAGATAAATGACATACGTAAGAGGTAGAATGGAATATTAGGAAATATTAAATAGAGATCCTCAGCTTCGTGCAGAGCAATTATGTCAATCTAGAGCATCCAGAAGATCTCAGCTAATGCAGTGTAACTGAAACAGCAAAGCAGGGAGTACACCTGTAATTGGATTATAAAAGCCAGCTCCTAAAAGTAGCATCTAGAGAGCACAGAGTAAGGTGAGTCTCTCTGAAACACCACTCCAGCAGTCACCGGTATGCTTTCAGAACTGTGACTCCAGCCCAGCAGCCCAGCATAAGTACCGGCGTACTGGGACTGAAGAGAAGTATCCTTGGCACAGGAAGTGATTTCCCCAAAGAAGAAAGAGCATTTCTATTAGGGCAGACATGTGGCAGGCAGCGTGGTCAAAGCAGGACATTGGGGAGGGTTGGCTGACCACTAGGGAGGGGAACAAACCTGCCATGCATTTGTTTCAGCCTCGTGAATCACCACTGAGTGGAGGTTTCAGCTGCAGCCTCAGGAAGGGAGACTCACCCCCTCTTTACACAAGAGCAGGTAGAATTAGCACAGACTTGGAGGGGAGTCTGCATTGAACATATTTTCCACTATGAAGTAGTATGTGACTAGTGATGGTGGTGGTCATTAATAAGGTGACAAGTTAGGAAATAATGTCCAAAGACAGCAGCAGCTTCTCTGAGTAAGTGCAGGCTGGTGGACCTGCCCTGTGGGGCAGGCTGGGCTCAGGCAGGTGCTGCTGGTGACAACAGCAGGATGATGAACAGGAATCGATGCCACCAGAAACAACCAAGGGAAATAAAACACTATTTACAGGCAAAGAACGGGTCAGCTTCGGAGTTTGCATGAGGTTTCAGTGCCATGAACAATAGGGGAGTGTGAATGAAATGTCACTAAGGAAGTGTGGGTGACAGCTGATTGCCAACAGATAGGAAATATTTCCCCCCTCCCGCACCCTCTCCCCCAAATCAGGAGCAACTGGCAAAAGCTTCACTGCTTGCACTCCTCAAGGATAGAAATAGGGCAGCTGCTTTGCTGCTTTACTGACAACAGAGTGTAGCTTGTGCCTGTGGGAGTTAATATGGCTCAGATTACTTTTTCCTGGCACAAGGCACTTGTAGAACTGATAGATCCACCAACAGATACACAGAGTTATTTTAACAGCAGTTTACCAAAAATGGTCACACTTGAATAGCTCTTTAAAAACCTCAAGATGCTGCTAACGTGCATATCAAAGGACCTTGAGCAACATCGCCAGCTGGGTGACAGCTGTTTGGTCACATCCTTCTCAGTCCCTGCCACACTGGGTGACCAGCAAGGCACAGGATATGCCTTTGCTGGGACAGCGTCAGCATTCCTCAGTGAGCTTTCCACGGGGTGTTGCTAGCAGCATGGATTCAGGGAATTTTACTCAGACATATGAAGGGTAAAGTTTTCATGTTACGCTTCTGTATGACGTACAAGTGGCAACTGCTTTACCAGGAAGCAGGACAGTCATTCTCCACTGCTCCCTCCCCTTCCCTGGTCCCTGCACGTCCCTTGCTGCCCTTGCATCTGATTTGTTGTGCAGCTGCTGTGGAGCTGTACGAGGAAGCTAGTCAGGCAGGAAATTTTTCTTATTTTGAGATTTATTTTCCATGGGATCAGGTTGCTGATCCAAATTACCCTGGAGTCACCCAGATGGTAAATGAGAGTGGTGGAGAAGAGAAGAACATGCTGACGGGGGCCTATGGCCTGACATACAGGAATGTGGGGCTGACCAACCTCAAGGTTCAAGTTCTTCGTCACAGTTTGTCATACTTTCCCCTTTGCACTCCTCCTCTACCTTCCTCTGGCGCATCGCCAGCCTCTTCACAAAAAACGCCATTCATCTGGAAACAGATGATTTTCTGGCAGATGATTTTATGCCCTTCATTCCTTGGTAACCCAGCCAGGCTGGCCACATAGCAGCACACCAGGAGACATTCACAGACTGCAGGAGCAACGTTCAAACGGTAGATATCACCAGCAAAGATGTGAATGTAGTGATACCCAAATAAGGAAAAAGAGCTTTCTTCTTTTCATTAGTAAAGAGAAGGACTCATTGGCTGGTTTAACATCCAATAAGTGGCTTCATGTTACAGATCACCTGAATACCTACCGACACTCAACTGCCTTGTTGGGAGGTCCAAGGTTCAATTATGTCCTGAAAACAGTTTTAGCACATTGTCAATGCAACCTGATCTGAGTCATTTGCATAATGCAAACGGGCAAAAGTACAAATGGGCAAAGCTGGTCAGCACCATCATTCTCCAAAAGCAGCTTACCTGATTTCCAGACAGAGCTAGAAAAGCAATGATGCAAATTCATGTCTTCCAGCGATACATCTTTATGTATTTAGTGGCTTTCCAGTGACGAGTGCAGTTTCCAGAATGAGTAAACCCCATGCTGTTATGAAATAGGGAACACTGTCTACAGCGTATCGATTTTTATAAAGTAAATATCAGACTGAATAACATTTTACTGCAAATCAACTGCCAAGAGCCAGGCTTGCCAGTAGTTAAGGTAGCCAGCTGAATTTGCTGCTTTCTACAGTATTTCAATACCTCCAAGCACTAATACCTTCCTAAACTAGTTAGGATCATACTGACTTAATCAAGAATCTAATATATTTGATATGAGGATTAGTTAAAACTAAGTTTGTTGCTGTGTCTTTCTTACTGTGTAGCCTATAAATTTTCTCCCCCTCTCATTCACTACCCGTAACAGAGAAAAGTATTTACAAGAAACTGGCACAGCTCAGCAGCAGCAGCAGCAGCACCTATTGACTGCACAGCCTCTTCTGCAGTTACCAGACTTACACTTTGACTAAGGCCAGACAAATTCCAGTTAAAGCGAGGACTTTAATGGTTCTTGCTTGAACAGCTTCAACTCTCACCTAAAATTTGCTAAAATATGATTGAAAATTTAAAGTACATGTGTGTTTCTAAGTAACCTGTACCCCTAGTTTAATCTCTCCCAAAGAGGCAGGGGATACATCACTCACCAATAGGCATCAAGTGAGGATGTGCAGTGATTGGCCGCTTCTGCAGTTTCAGAAATGGCAAAAGACTTGGATAAGTTGATGTAGTGGGTTATTTCCCTTTTGCAGACCCTGATGTCTGGTGACAATTATTTCTGTTCTTGCAATCTTCTCTAATTCCCCAACTACTGTTTCCATTTACTGCCATAGCTGCAGTACTGAAAAGCTCAGGGAATCCTTTTCACCCACATTTCCTCCTTGGCAGGACTAAATGAAGTCAGCTACATCAGATGTCTTTTTTTCTCTGTCATGTTTCTACAACCAACAAACCAAATCTGTCCTTGGTCACTAAAAGCGGGATCCAAGGGACAGAAAATAACTGTAAGATGACCTTGGAGCCATTTTTTTTCTCATTTGAAATGCCATTGAAATGTAGCTTTTCCATGTCACTGAATGATCACCAGTTACCAATGGGCACATCTTGAGCTGCACGCTACCAGCAAAACTTTCCTTCCATTGACCTCTGCAGCAGCTGCTCTCCTCCAGGGGGGTTCAGATGATGCGTATTTTCCAAAAAGATTCCTCACACAATCAGCATTTATATTTCTGATTAACCTTTTGCAAGAAACCGTGTTTGTCCAAAACCAAGCTGGTGTTGGAAGCTCAGACAACATCACTTCAGTCAAACCACACCTGCAGTAATGCCACCTTGCTTTCTGTCAGGGTGAGGATTAAGCCCTCCAAGACCTACAGCTCTGCTTCGAAGTCTCAGCTTCAAAAATTGCCCTGTTTTCTGCTGATACAAAAGGCTAACTGATACAGCTCTTGATTTAGACACAA
This sequence comes from Merops nubicus, assembly GCF_000691845.1. Taxonomy (NCBI): domain Eukaryota; kingdom Metazoa; phylum Chordata; class Aves; order Coraciiformes; family Meropidae; genus Merops; species Merops nubicus. The sequence goes on from NW_008618268.1 coordinate 13,426, forward strand.
AATAAAGTGCAGTGAATTAAATACAAGATACCTGTGCTCTCTGTAGGTAGTTAAAAACATTGTTTCTTCTGACTGTTGTTATGTAATATAACCAAATTATTAATAGCTAGATCCGGTGCAAAGGGAAATCATCCCATTTACTTAAAGGACTGATCATACATTCCTACATATCAGTGAGTGCTTAGATAGAATCACAGAATCATAGAATCATAGAATGTTTTAGGCTGGAAGGGACCTCTAGAGGTCATCTCGTCCAACCTCCTTACAGAAGCAGGGACATCTCTACCTAGCTCAGGTCGCCCAGGGCTGTATCAAGCATGACCTTGAATGGTTCCAGGGATGGGGCCTCCATCACCTCTCTGGGCAGCCCATTCCAGTGATCTATCACTCTTGTATTAAAGAATTTTTTTTTTTTAAATAGGAGTTACCATCTTTAAAGACTGTGTTTAAAATACAAATACTTGCTAATATTAAGACATAAATGAAATAGCAACTCTTTTTAATAAATAGATATTCCCCTCAAGTTCAACCTTTCAGAAAAGTCTGAAACTGAAACCAAGTAATCAGCCACAGAAGCATCTACTTCATCCTTTCTCATTGCTCCATCTGAGGTCTCATCTGTACATAATCTTTTGTAAGATTGCAGCAAAATAGAACATGGAGGGTTCTATCTATTTGTTTTTAAACTAGAAGTGTTAAGACATGAAAACTGAGGAAATACAAGACTGTATGTAAGACAAGCCACAACAATGGGCACAAGAAACAAAAGCAGATGAAACATATACATTAAACTTGCTTACAATTCTAGACTAACCAACACTGTTATAGGAAAAAAATATTTCCTGAACATAGAAGGGAGGGGTTTTTCTTTATCATTGACCATAACTGCGTACTAGGGTCTGGGCCACTAATTTTGAGTTAATTAGGCATATGTGCAAATTGGAGTCAAAGCTGTGACTTTCAACCTTAACTCTTGTAGAAGAACTTGCCACGTCTTCGTAGCCCACCTGGTGTGGAGGTGTGTGATGGGGCAGCCCCAGCAATAGAGGTAGCCTCTTGCTTCACACCTATCCTCTTGTCCTGGACCAGCTTCAGCTTATTAAAAAGTTTTTCTCTCTGGTCTACGGGCTGTTGGCAGCCGACATCAGCTTTCACACTCTGCAGCTTTTTGTCTTCACTTCCTGAAAGATATTTGATGAGAAGCGCTACCTGAAAATTGGTTACCTTTTTCAATAATAACAGTTTTGGGAGTAGATGAGTGATGAGAATATCTTCCAGCCTGCCTGATGACTAGTGCTCTGTTTGAGTGTGTTGGCAACTGGAGATGAGAAACCTCATTTTGTGAAGTAGCCTAGATTTTGGGGACACATTTAAAGAAATGAGGAAATACACCCTGGTTTAGACTTGGCTCTGTCATACAAACAAGGCTGGCACACATTTATTACAAAAAGGGAAGTTACTGCTATATCTTTCCTGCTTATGAAACTAAAACAAGGCCTGTCATTGCAAAGACAATTCTGATTTAAAAAGAGTAAAAGATTTTGCAAAACAGATGGTCAGTATAAAGACTGGTATTTGTAAATGTTCATATAACAGAAATTTTGATGTTTCTGTCCAAAATATCCTTCTTGGTTCTTTAGTCTAGGAAAATATTAAGCAATTCAGTGAGGCTATGGTGATGCTTTGCTTTACTGGAAAAACAAAAAGGAGTGGGGATGTGTGTGTGTTAATTCTTTCCACAGTTCCACTAAACATGTCCCTCACAGGAGAAAATGCTGGAATAGTTAATCTAGAATAAAATATTCCACAATGCCCTGTCCAAGATAGAAATATAAAATATTCAGGTGCTGGTACCCAGCTGTCTTTTCCTGACTTAGTTTAGCCCATTCAGAGACTTACATTAAGCTAAAATGGACTTTCATTCAGAGTAAGGTTCCAGGAGCAGAGATGTTCAACAATAATTTTAAATTTTAAACAAACCTGAGCTAGCTCCAGAACAATTTCCTAACACTAGGTTTTATTTTATTGCCATACGTTACTGGGACGAAGTTGAAAATAAAGAGACACACAGAATCCCCAGACAACACCAGAACAGCTTTCAAAAGTAATTTTGGCTTCCCTGGGATCTTGCTGCCTTCGATAGTGAGTACTTAAGGGACAACTTCCCCTTTCAGGGATTTTTTTTTCCCACAGAGAAACCCACAGGAACAAGACCATAAGCAGAAAGACCAGACTGTGAAATCAGATCCAGGTTCATCTCCCCTCCAGGCCAGGGTCTCGTGGAGAATCTGTCCTCAGGAAAGACTTCACCCCTTGTTCCTCAACAGCCAGTTTTGACAGGGTTTAATACTTCAAGCTGAGAAAAAAAGAAGAGTAGCAGAGGGGCCTGTTTATAATTTTGCAAATAGTGCAGAGAAGTTAAAAAAACAAAACAAACCCTCCTAGTTTCACAGAATAGGGGAAGCGTCTGGCACCCAACTGCATCTGCTAGGAGGGAGATCTAAACGAAACAAGTCAGAGCACATCCTTGCACACTCTGTAATTACATGCTGGATCATCCAGAGGCTGAAAGTATCAACAGTTTTAATGTATGACTAGCTAGATTTAAAAAAATAAATAAATTGGGCTGAACAATTATTAGAGTTGCTGGTCTTCTTGCAAGGAATCACCAAGCAGAGGTTACAGCCAGGGCACAAAAGGAGAGGGATCAACTTGTGTTTGCCCCCTTCAGCACACTGAGTAAGGCAGTGAGCAGTGATTTGTTCTGTTGTGCAGAGCACCCTTAAAAGTCAGGGAGTTCATCTGATGTGTAGATCCAGGAATAGGAATGTGTTAAAGCAAAGCTGAAAAGCTTCTCAATGCTTTTGCTGGGGTTTAAATTAGGATTTAGGAGCTGCATATTTTATATCTTCCTCCTGCACGTTCCTGTAAGCACACACTGCCAGCGTTGCCTGTAGCTGAATTGTACAGCTAAGGAAGGGGCAAAAATGCAACTGTTTGCAAATGGTAAAAATCTGTGTGATCCAAAGTTTTCTTTCTGCATGCTCTCTGCAAGAGCTCAGGACTGACTTATTTAACATCACAGACAAACATCTACACTTCAACATGGAAGTACTTGCCTAGCTTTGTGTCAGGGATGTGCTTCCATATTATGCCGAAGTTGCTAGCACACACAGGGCTTGGACAGCATAGCACAGGGCACTTGAGAAAGAGGTAAAAACAGCATTATGCTGCAAAAATGCAGTCTGAAAATCATGTGCTATTGTCAGACACTGAACTATAGTCCCACAGCAATGTAGCTGCGGACTTCCCATCTATATTTAGGGTGTCGCAATCCTACCCTGTCACCCACACATTCTCACCCTCAGCGGGATATCAGCGTCTGGAGCAGGAAGCAAACTGGCTCCCTACAGCCCCTTCCATGTTGATGTTGCAAGAATCAGCTCTCAGCTTGGGGCAAGAGTGCCTGGTGATGCAGGGCTTGGTGGCAAACCTGTTCATCACTTCCAGCTACTTAGGTGATTGAGAGAAAGGCTAAGAAGTGATACAGAGCTCTCAAATACTTGATAGCACACAACATTATACCTATGTGCAAAGTGCTCATAGAGTCACGGAATGGTAGAGATTGGAAGGGACCTCTGGAGACCATCTAGTCCAACCCCGCCCTGCTAAAGCAGGTTCTCCTAGATCAGCTTGCACAGGAATGTGTCCAGGCGGGTTTTGAAAGTCTCCAGAAAAGGAGGCCACAACCTCTCTGGGCATCATGTTCCAGGGCTCTGACACTTTCAAATGAAGGAAATTTTTCCTTATGTTCAATTGGAATTTTCTAGGTTCCAGTTCATGCCCATTGTCCCTTGTCCTGTCACTGGGCACCACTGAAAAGAGTCTGGCCCCATCCCCTTGGACCCAGCCTTTTAGACATTGACAAGCATTTATCAGATGCCTTCTCAGTCTTCTCCTCTCCAGGATAAACAGCCCCAGGGCTCTCAGGCTTTCCTTCACGGGGAGGAAATAGGAGCTGTCTGCACTGCACTGAGAGTCTGACCTGCCAAGTGGGCTTCAATAATCTCTCATGCTGAGAGCCAACGCAGGGTTGTTAACAACTCTGCACCCGATTACGCTTTACGTGCACGTCCCAGTGAGCACAAAGGTGGTATTTACACTGTAGTGTCTGGGCACATCCCCATGCTTCCAGCCAACAGGAATGGGGAATCGCATCAATTCCCCACTACCCACACTACAGACAGGTGCAGCCTTCACTGCTCACACATGATTCTGCACAAACCCAAAAGAAATGTTCAGTTTAAGAACAAAAACCTGATTCCCTCTGCTTGTTTGCTGTTCACATGCGTCACCCCAGAAAGCTCAGTTACAGTCTTTTTGTTCTCTGTAGATTTCAGACTTACTCAGACAATTGTCAGATGGCATGAGGCTTTTTTTAGTGAAGCCCTGCGTACACCCAGCACTCCCACATACACTATTCATTGTGCCGCTTCTTAAAATTTTCCGTACCAGTCACTGGTGCGCACCAGGATATACATATTGTAATTTGCCCTTCCCTTTTGATTCATTCGGAGATATCATCGTGCACAGCCACAGATGTCAGCTGGCATCTGGTAAGGTGACACTTAGGTGTCATGACACAGCTTCCCCAGCAGAGCAGCAGAAGTAGGATGGTGAGGAAACGACCCCTCACTGCTACCAGAGAGGTGGCAGGAAACAATCGTGATATGCTAATGAAGTGGTATTTAGTAATACAGTGTAGTGTCAGTTATCTGACAAATTCTGGGCAAGTGAAAATGGAAAATGAACATCTAAGACAGAATCAGATGTAGATTAAAAGCACGATGTACTCAGGCAGCATTTCTAACTTCTGGGATCTTTTTTGCTTTTAAAAAAGCAAAGTTCTTGGAGTTGTGGTTGAACATGACAGATTCAAGTTTCCTTTTAAACCATGTTTACAGCATTTGTGATTGCAGAATAAAGGCTGAAATACAACTTCCAAAAGCAGAAAAACCTGCAAGGCTAATAATCTGCCCACCGTCTCCCCAACCCAAATCCTTTTTTTCTTAATATTTAAAAGGTCTTTACTTTTTAATTTATATTCCTCTGAGTATCTAGAACGAGCATAAAGTGGTGCAATGCCATTGTCTTTGCTTGAGTCCCCTGCTGCTGCAGTGCAGGGGTCTGCTGGAAGGTGACAGACTCACCACTGTGGAACATTTAAAAATTATTATTTAGACCTACTTGTGGAGGGTCAGAGCCAGACTTTCAGCAGTAGCTTCTTAAAATAGCAAGTGTTCGATTTATAAAACTAAATACCATTTATGGACACAACTCCACAGACAGGGGTGGGAACCCTTTTTGATGTATGAACCTCATGTTTCAGACTGAGACAATCAAATGAAACTGCCTAAGTAAAGGTACATCATGGAAAAACCTGCAGACAGACATCAGAGGTGATAGATGAGGACAGAGCTGCATGCTAATCCAGAAACAGACACCGCATCACTGTTCATTTAACATCTACCAGTGTGTGAGGACAAGTGGTTAAACAGACCCTGGTCTTTGTTATTTTCCCAGGGAACAGTCGTGTCCCAGCACCTGCCAGCAGCAGCAGCAGAGTCCCAGGGCAGCCTGTGATCACAGCAAGGTCACACACAAAGTGCAAGAGGACTAGCACAGACTACTCAAGAGTAGGTAAGCATTGCCTCTGTGAGGACAAAGAATTGATTTCACAGTTAGTACAGGAACGAAACAGGCTGCTACATTTGTCACTTTTCCAGGGAGTGTCCTAACCCCTGCGCATCCCTTGCTGGGCACCAGCGTCTCCCATTCCTCAGTGAAACAACTCATGTCGAACTCAGTGCAGCTAGCATGAGGTCTCATGAATGAAGGCTCTTTTATTTTGCATAATCTTAAATGTAATTGATGGTGGTATGAAAGGGCCTGAAGATTTTCAAAATCTGTTTGTTTTGTTGCTTTTTGTTTGTTTGTTTATTTCGTTACCACAAGCTGGATACAAGTAGTGTTAACTACATTTAGCAGCATATTATTCTGGCATCCAGGGACAACCTGTGGAGTCAGAAACAGAGCTGTTACAGATGCCAAGTTAACCCCAGGGTAAAGGCAGTTTTTCTCCTGAAATGTATAGTCCAGAATTCACATCTGCATCTACACAGATTTAGAATCTAAACCATGGATGTAACTGGCCTAAACGTGTTGGGTTTACATCACTTTGTAATCACAAAAAAGCTCTCCTCCATGTGGATGATACTGAAAAGAAAAATTCTGAGAAAGAAAAAATAAAGTGCAAGTAGAACCTAGAAGGCAAACATTTTACGCAAGAGTCTCCATGAAGCTGCACATTTTTAAACACGTGCTGTAGTTTAGCTCTAAAACTTGTTGCATCTTTTTAAATGCAGGAGGCAGAAAATAAGTAAGCATAATAAGATATATTTGTATTTTCAATCTAAACATTTCAAGAGCCAGAAAGAGGGCGGGTAGGACTGGGTGCACATTAAGTTAATGTAAGAGAACATTATTTATAAATAAATTATCTGAGGAATGATACAAACAACTTTTCTAACACAAGACTTAAATTCTCACCACATTTTCCTTAAAGATTTCAAGGACTTTTTATTATTCTTTCAGAGGAACTGCTAGCGTCACGCACAAATATCTGATCTAGTTTAGAACAGCACTATGAAATGAAGGTCTCCACTGCCAGTTTGTTCTTTGCTGCAGTCTTTGGGCAGCACAGAGGTGGTGAGTGGGCCCTGCAGAGAAACTGTCTTCACAGGTAAACTCTAAAGAGAGAAGAGTTTGGCAAAAGCTGAACGAGTTCATGCCTGTCAGCCATGCAGATAGCAAGCAGACACATGCAGATGCAAGCCATTGTGCAGGAAGGTAGGAAGATGTTTCCACTACCATCCAAATCCTGCAATATGGAAACCCAGGTTTTGTTTTGGGTACTCTGGCTCAGACGCCGTCCTGTAGAGACAGAACATTTGTGCATGCATTAAGTGAATAACTGAGTCCCTTTGGTCTGTGCAAAGTTTTGCCTTCATATATACAGCCAAGCCTCCCATCTCCTCTTACCAGCAAGCCTGGACTGTTAACAGAGGTTGTGACTCCTTTCCTGCATCACTGGAGATAGATCGCTTGTACATCAGAGATTACTGCAAAGTCCAGGCCAGACCATTCTTGTTTAGGGAGAAAACAAGAAAGCACAAAAGGTGACTGCGGGTTATGTTTATAGACTTACTGTGCGACAGCAAAGCAGTACAGAAACTAGAGAATGCAGAAAGGCACAAAAAAAATACCAGCTCCATGCAGATTTTGTATGTCACCTACCTGTGAATGATCTGCACAGAGATGGGGGTATGAGCTGGCTGCAGTTGTGTCCAAACTAGGACAACAGTATTCACTTCAAGAGTCTTGGGAAATCAAAGCAGTATTTGAATTCTAGATTTAAAGACCATGTCTTGATGCGTACACTGAGGGAAGACGAGGCAAAACATTACAAGTAAGTATAATTCAAGGTTTTCTTTTGCATACCCAGTTTTGCAGCCATTATTATGTTCTTTTGGCACAGATGTACCTGTATAATTGTCCTGATCTGGGGTAGAACGAATTGTGTTAAGTGATTTTACTTCTCAACTAAAGCTCTTCTAATTAGCTGCACTTTCCGAAGTTAGCAGCATATTTTCGCAGACACTGTCTGCTTTTAGCAGTGATAACACTCCATGTTTAGAGTTACTGCCAGGGATTGGTGTGCAGACCAAGGTCACTGCTAAGGCTTGTGTCCCACAAGGAGGGAGGCAGAAAGTAAAGCCACACCTGCAGGGACAAGTGGACAGGACAAGTGACTCTAAGTTGACCAATGGGGTATTCCGTCCCATATCCATCGTATTCAGTATAAAGCTGAAGGTACCACAAGGGTCAAGCTCATTTTTCCTCTTTTGGTTCTTCGATGGCTGGCATCTGAGGAGGACTCCATCCATTCTGCCTTAGACCTCTGATCTGTGTGTTCCTGAATCGACTTCCAGAATCCAGCTCCTGTACCCAGTTGGTGACTGCTGCTGAGTCCAGCCTGGTATTTTTCCCCAGGGCCTGCTCCCCAGCATCGGGGGTGATGGTGACATATTGCCATCAGGGGAGTTGGGTTGATACTGGTTTTGTATATATTTGTATATATTCAATTTTTTATTTATTATTATTTTCATTAAAGCTATTTTACTTTTCTAATCAATAAGTCTCTCTCCCTTATTCCCTTTCTCTTCCCCTTTGCAGGGGCAGGGGGTTAACAGCGAGCGCCTGTTACAGGACAGGGGGCAGCCCTGACCCTAAGCCACGACAATAATTTATGCACTGATGCAACATCTATTTGTGTAACACACAATGCGTTGTGACATTCACCAGAAATTCTTGGTGCGGAAATCCTGACTGCTTGGTGCTGCCTTCATGCAACTGTCCTTTCCTTCCTCCTCTCAGTACAGTGCAGAATGTGCAGGGAATGTTCCCTGCCACCAGCTGTACATCTAACATCACAGATCCCTTCTTCCTTCCCCATATTGTTCAGGTTCATTTACACTACTCACAAATAGATACGCTGTGTTGTCAGACACAACTTCATGGCATAAGAAGAAGTTACCTTCTCTCTCTCCTCTTGCTCTCTCCTGGTCTGCTATACACCCTTCTTTTTCTGCTGAGTGCACAAACAGTAAAGATGTGCTTTTAATGCAGTATTTTGTCTCTGGATTTGAGATAGCTTGCTACTTCTAGCTAAGTAGCTCTGAATGTTTGTGCTGGCTTTCTTGAAGTAACTCATCTTGCAGTAGATTCTTACTGTTGACTTCAAAAGAGTTTAATACTAGCCAATAATTTTGAACCAAATACATCTGATTTTCTTGAAGAAACAGTTTATCTTGATATTCTTGCTACTGCTTTATCCACCTGTTGTGACTCTTGATACAGTCTGTGGTTAGGATTACAAAGGCTTGGAAAATGAAGGGAAGGGAATGGAAAAACCCTTGAGCTCCTGGTCTGGGATCTCTCTGAAATGCACTGATGGATGCCCATAACATATAGGCACTCAGTTACAATAAACATCCTCTGCCACTGAGATGTCTATATATAAAAGAATACAGAGCTTTGCTCTTCCACAACCAGATCATTCAAAGGGAGCAAATTATAGTTTCATATATTATACTGGGGTTTCTACATTGACTGTTTTCTGCAAATAGTTTTTAAAGTGAAAAGACACTTTTTTTTTTCTGTAGATGGAAATGCCAGTAACTTTGAAAGCAGGTTTCATTATCTACCTTTAATCAGTTTTTCAAGTATTACACATTTTTATGGAGAGGTTTACCTTTGCCAGTGTAAGCTAGCAGTGAACCATTTGCAATCAATAACATCCAATTCTGAGCTATAACCCATATTCCACTGAGCATCTGCTGTTCACCCCCCACTTCTGTGTTTTATAAGCACTTACTGGCCTCTGCAGCTGTTCTGGGTAGCTGGAAGATAACCTCGTCAATACATATGCTGTATTAATTAACACCTTCTCATGTCTCTCTTGGTTTTTCTGACCTGTGCTACACATCCCCCAGGTACAGGTGCAGCTTGCTTCTTACCAGCTTGCACACATCTCTGGCAAAGTATAAAGTCTCTTCCTGACTGCAGGTCACATTGCTGTACAGTGAGAGCTTTGCTAATGCCTGGAGTGATTTATTATTGGCTAGAGGTTTTGATCTGATAACGTTATTTGTGTTGGTAGATTGCTCACATGTCAGGATTAATGCAAGACAAGACACTGAACAAGGAACATAGTGTTCTACTCCTATTTCTGTTTGTTGCTATAGTTCCCTCAAAGACCAATGTTATTAACTTCTCCGGTCAGACAAATTACACTCAGTTTCAGGTCATTTATACTTGCTCTTTTACACCTCAGGAATTCTTAGATGAGCTTAAAATCTGAGGGAAAGCTGAAGTAGAATTGTATCAATGTGAAATACACATATGTACACCAAAACTGACATTTGTGGATGGTTCCTATCACAATTTAGGACCTCAAGCCATCAGCAGAACACTAGGCGAAGCTCTATTGACTTCAGTGGCATTACTCATCCATGTTACTAAGCCAAGGTCTCAGCGCTTCCTTTCTGGAAGTTTTGGAGTGACACTCACAAAAGACAGACCTGATGTTTGTCCATCAAACTCTCTGGCAGAGACACCTATATTTCACAGGGCATGGAGGTCTCTAGAGTGCTCAGCAGCTCTGTACTACAGAGCTCCAGTTTTCTGCACATCCCCAACAGGGATCCTGCTGGGACCAGTAGCATTCCAGTTGGAAAGGTGAAGCAAGAGAAAGGTCTGCAAAGCAAATGCTTCCTTGTGCATATATTTTGGGGTTATATCCATACTAAACTCCATCTAGGTTTTCTTCTTTGAATTAAGGCACTGCAGCCTCCCTTTCTTCACAGAGCAATTCCACTTATGGCAAGGCTTGGGATAGCATCTGCTTCATTCACTGTTGGCTGGGAAACAAAAACACGTGCGCCTATGGTGGTCACAGCGACCTGTATGCAGGACATGAAACAGGGAGCAAGCTGAGGTTGCTTATACATGCAGAAAACAGACCTACTTAGTCAGAGGCTGACATTTTTGCATTGCTGCTTTCCAGAGCTCAAGTACACTCCAAACACAGAATAGTTTCCACTGTTTCCCTTTTCATACACGCACAGGAGTTTTCCAAGCTGTTCACCTTTAGCAAAAAGCTTAATGCCAGGCCCCTGCTATAAGGTCAGTTTGCTTTGAAACATGAACAAAACTTTTTCAGTTGTTAAAGATGTGTAGTGGCTACATTCATTCTGACATACTCTCTAAACTATACATTTTCACCAAAACGGTGTGCTTTGGCAAAGTGTTTCGGTACAGACCTACAGTTCCTCTACAGTCTGTCAGAAGAACAAATTCAAACAGATGTGCTGCCAGTAAGACTCGTCTCTCATGACATTACTGAAAAATCCCTCTGCACACCCCATTATTTTGTAGTTATCCTTTGGCTCTCAGTCAGCTTGCCCAGGATCTGCTGTGGTACTTGTCAGGCCATTCCATTTTAATTCATTGAAATGGCAGAAAATTCTCTGGGGGAAACAAAAACAAACAAACAAACAAGCAAACAAACAAAAAAAGAAACGAACAAACAAACAAACAAAAAAGTTTAGTATGTTTCATATTATTTTAGAAAGGTAAATTAGTTCAATTATGGTTCAGAACTAGTTCAAGGATGGGGCAGGACTGCACAGCCAAGAGCAAAAAGAGGAAGGAAGCAGTAGGGCAGGGAAGAAGAAAAAAGCAGTAAAACAAGCTCTTGCACTGGCTAGACTGCCACAGTAAACAATGCTGAATATCTGAGAAATTTCATCCTGGACATCAAGATATACCTTAGCCAGGACATGAAGATTAACAAGGGAATATAAGAAGTAGTGAGACTTGGTGGAGTAACAACAATCAACTTAAAAGCCTGCAAATATCTAATGATATGCTGCAGATCTTAACTTGGCACATTAACAAATGAAAAAAGTATATTGAGAGACAGTGTCAGTTTCAAACTGCACCAGGGCCATCTTCTACTTCCAAATTTTATCTGTTTGTGTGATTATACTTTGTTAACTCTGATAATCTATTGCACATCCTCTATAAATATTATGTATGCTAGATCATTTTGCCATTCAGCTTCCATTTCCCACAGAGACCTCATTTGCTATTTCTTACCAAATCTCCTTCTCTAGAAGATCATTTGAATGACTGCAATGGCAATGACATTTAATAGAGTGGCACCGACACATTTTTTTATTTCTAGTTGTTGCACCTACACACAAATTCAAAGACAAGAGAGATAAAAATAAGAAGGCTGGATGTTTTAAATACAGTATCTTCATATATACAACCTACTCCTCAGATAGCCTCCACTCATCTAAAGACAAACTTTCTTTACTCATGTTATCAAATTGCCCACCATACCAAATAGCTCAGAAATCTAGAGCTGGAGAAAGTTCAGAATCAGGGAGGCTGCCAGGAAAGATGATTAGGATGACGCTTTCTCTTGTATTACCAGCACAGCAGATCAATTGCAGTTTGTTTTACAGTTAACTTACAGTTAAAAGCCACATGGAAATGTAATACAAAACAGAAAATGTTACTCTCAGGGCTGAAAATAATCTTCATGGAAATATATAAAGTAATTCTGACTATGTAAGATAAAGAACAGTATTAATTACATACTAGGGAAAAACGACTAACAAAATATAGGCTGATGACACAAGAAGGCAAGGCCAGAGTTTAGAGCTGAATCTTTAACCCTTAGTGCTTACCTGGTTATCATCTGCTGTCCTTTCCCCACACTTCTTATACAGAACACCAGAATTATGCAATGCTACAGTTTTTATCACTCTTTTCTTACAGCTGCTCACTTTGCCATATGTGAGAAAGGTGACCAAGGACTCAATTAGTGCAATTCTGTTCTATAAGAAACCTTGAGATTTTGTACAACTCAGTATTTTGATATCTTCTTGTTTTCTCATTAGCGAATCACACTTTTTTTGTTTACCTTTCTGGCCTGTTTTCTTGATTTCAGTTATAACTTCTGTATGGCAGGTAAAAGCCCAAATGAATTTCAGATGCAACAAAGCATTCAATCTCACTGCATTACAGTAAAAAAAAAAAGTCATTATGACCTTCCCAAGGACAGAGTCACTTCACATTTATTACACCTCTGTACAGTCTTCATTTATTTTTCATAGTTATTAGAGCATTCTTGCACAGCTTCTAGAGGAAAACCTCATTTGTTCTATGCTTTAGAAAAAAAGAGGCTTTTTTCACTGTCCTATTTCAGTTGAATTCTCCATATGTAACTCCATCTCTTCGTCTTTTGGTACAGGCCAAAGACTTTTTTAATCATCTCAGAAATTTGGATTTATTAAAAGTGAAGAGCCATACTGAAAAAAAGAGACAGAGAACAAAAAACTATACAAAACCACAGCTGGTCTAAAACTTTGATACGCACAGGAGAATACTAACTGCACTCGCACCACTGACTGAAATTAATGAGTACTGCACATTTCAGCCACCCAACTCAGACAGCTGGCAAGTCCTTAGAACAAAAGAGTTTTATTTATTTCACCACAAAATCTAGCCCTAAGTAAAACGCTGAAGCGTTTGGCTTCTTGCTTACAACGTTATTTGGTTTGAAAGAATAACCCTCACCCTATAAACAAGGAAATCGAGCATTTATAATAATATAACTTAAATAGGACATGGATAGTTTAAGATTGGGTTAAAAAAACTCTGGCTTCTAGTGCTTAATGGAAGATGGAAAATAATGTGGTCAGTAAAGAAATATTATATTTCACAGAGGAAATGTTCTAATCTAGTCTTAAATCACTTTTATCAATAATCCCCACAGTTGGCTTCTGGCCATCCCAGATGAATTAATTTAGAGCCAGGAAAAAAGGCAGTTTGGGCAGACGTTATCCACATCTGTAATTCATCTGCCTTGCTATATTAAGTCATTCACCTGTTAAAAACTAATTTACTACGATATAGATGAATATGCTTAAAGGTTACACAGCTAAAAATAACACTGCCTCCAGGATTTTCTATACTGTGAAAGACATAAATTATCCTTGTCTGTATGCTGCTATAAAAGGCATTGGCTTGTATTTCTAGAAGCAGACATTTCAAAGTTCAGTCAGGGGTTACATTTTGCAAATACAGCTTAAATAGTTTTGAGGCATATACAAAGGTGTGCATTTTGGTTTTAAAGATACTTTATTGCCCTTATTCACCATAAAAGCTATCAGCTCACCATACGTGAATAGTAGCACATACTTAAAGTTAAAAAGCTTATTGTTTTGTTGTTCGGGTTTTTTCTTTTTCTGTTTTTTTTTTCTAATCCAAACCTGAAAATTTTCTTTCTGCAAAGTCACTGCCCAGACACGCTCCTTCTTCCTTGAGAAGAGTGACCAGACAGCTGCAGCTTCTTTTCCCCTCCCACCAATGCTGACCTCCCAGCTGGAGCCTGCACCTGTGCTGCTCATAATCCCGGGCTCTCCATCAGACTCCTGGTCCCTTGCAACACAAGGGAGCCATGGCAATAGTCAGCCAGCGTCTGTCCCCTACTGAGGTTCTACTCCAGAATCTCCTGGGCTGGTGAAAATGTGACTTTATTCCATCTTGAGCATCAGGAATAAAAGCATTTGCAAAGTTGCACATGTGAATCACAGCCTCTGTGTTGCTGTTGCTAAAGCTCTGGTAGGGCCCAATAGTATATTTAATGTTTGTCACTACATACCAGATGGAAGAAATGCCCTTTGATTCTTGGGGGCCAGAAATTACTTTTACTGGCCTGAAAGTGGCAAAAAACAGCTGTCCATCTCTAATCTGGATCTGGAAATCACTCAGATGTAGAGTTAACACTAGAGCTTACATCTCCAGTGGCCAAGACATCACCCTTCAGTGTCACTCAGAAAGGCCTTACTAGAAATGAGTGAAGCTGTCTGCATATAACCACTGTCTTGCAGTTTCCTTCTGCTAATGAAAATGCAGCAGGAAAGCCAATGTGGCAGAACACCAGCTTCATTAAATACAAAAAGCACAGCCAGTAAGCTTTTGTCTATGGAAGTTATCTGAGGGTCAAAACAACAATGGAAAATTGTAGTCCTAATGTCAACACTATGCCAAGCGTTGTCAGAAACACAGAGGGTTTCTGCTCTAACCAAGCAGATGGAAATCATTCTATTGCATCAAGATAAAGCAGGGCTCCCACCCAGGAGCTGACTGCACAACTAAGTTTCTCTGCCTGGACCAAGCCCTTCAACCATACCCATGCAAAGCAGCTTTTAGGAAGAAGGTTTGATACTGCGGCTATTTTTGCTCCCCATTTCTCTTGTCCAGAGATGCAAACACAGGGACGACACATTCCATGAAAAAAAACAAGAGACTTCCTTTGATAAACAGGATGTTGGGTTTTCTTTGGAGTCACACACACACACCTGTTCTCTTTATGTCTGTGTAAACATCCTGAGCTCCCCA
The DNA here is from genome assembly GCF_000691845.1 of Merops nubicus. Taxonomy (NCBI): domain Eukaryota; kingdom Metazoa; phylum Chordata; class Aves; order Coraciiformes; family Meropidae; genus Merops; species Merops nubicus. The sequence goes on from NW_008618268.1 coordinate 28,525, forward strand.
CAGATCCTTTTACATACTGTACACATAGCACATCTTCCTCTTGCTATATTCATAACTGAGGCTTCAGTGGGAGCGGTTGGTGTCACTCAGAGTGCTCATGTTCTTAGCAGGGTGTATTAATCACTCATCTCATTTTTGGTGTTGCAGCTGAAAAGCACAAAGACAAATACATGAATCCATTGACAAACACTACAAAGAAGTATCTATGTTTTCCTTTCAGCAGAACAAATATTGAGAAGTGGCCTTTCAGATCACAAGATCAGATGGCATCCTGGTCTATAGCATTACTTGTATCTACTTTCTCTTGACTTGCCTAACTTGATTAATTTGCGTTCAGGATATAAGAGTACATTCATGTTTACCTTTCCAAATATAGCACCATGACTGGAGTAATCCTCTGCTGGAATGAAATTCCACTCAAGTCAATGGTCCCCAGGCATGTTCCAGCATGTAGGTTGGGTTATCTTTGGTTTTGACTATTTAGGACACATCCTTTAGCTGTGCCACAAAAGCTGCTCTAAAGTCCAGCACTACCCACACTGCCCTTTGGGCACAGGGTCTGGGCCCCCCAGCCTTCAGCTCATCCTTCAGCTGCTCTAAAGTCCAGCACTACCCACACTGCCCTTTGGGCACAGGGTCTGGGCCCCCCAGCCTCTGCCTCCAGCAGGATACTTTGTGATAACCATCCTGCTGATCTTTGTGAGTAAACAAGCAGGGAGTAGTGTCCATGTCTCCTCACTATTGTGGGTCCACCCACTTCATTCAGTTCTCTTTTTCCTACCTCCTTTCTTCTCTATCCCAGATTCATATGAGCTTTCATATGAAAAAGTTGCTCATGTGCCCCTTTTCCCTCCCCTTGCACCCAAGAACCATTCAGTTCTGCAGGACAAGCCTTGGCTGCCTTTCTCTGGAGAAACCTAACTGCAGCACTTTGGCAGAAGCAGACAGACATGAGATAGTAAGTTCTGATTTAAAGACAAGATTTATACATAGCAGTGAGGGCACTGCAGCTTGAGGCACAAGTTCCCCCAGCAGCTCAAGTATGCAAGTTTACACCAACTAAGACTTGGATCTCAGTGAAGAAAAAAACTAAAACTATCAGAGAGAACATTCACTTTTAAATAAAAACGTTTAACAGTTTACCACATCAAAGAAACCTAGGATGGCTTAGGGTTCCAAGTAGGAAAAGAAAACTGGTTTCACAGGCTTGCAGGTTTTAAACCCAAAGCAGGATGCAGGTCATGAGCTGCAGTTGACTTTTGGCTTTGAATCATTTAACTCTGAAGCTTGAATGGTCAAGAAGTAGCATATTTATGGGCCTGAAACTTTTAGGCTTTGCACATATCCAATTTATGAGATAAAGAAAATTAAAAATTGATATCATTACTTCATTAGTTACAGCAGTGTCTTCTTAGAATCAGTTTATCTGACAGACACTTAGTGGGAGTTACTTTCAGAGATTAAAATACAGACCTTCATAATGCAGTTCTTGGAGAAAAAATAGCCCTTCGTTACCAGCAGCCTGGAAATGAAGTAATGAAACAAGGAACACAGAGGTGTTTGAGGTCTCTTCCAGAGTTATTACCCTTGTGGTTCTGCTCTCAGATTTGAGGCAACAATTTTCTTGCAAGGTAAAAGAAAGATCCAATATATTTATCATCTTAATATACAAAAGACAGAGACAGGAAATCAATACATTCATTTTAGAAATAACATCAAGAACAATGATCTGAGGAATAATAAGAGGAAACAGAAGATAAAGCACACTAGAATAATTTTAGACAGAAAGAAGAAAATAACATTCTTCTAAACTATCAGAGGAGCTACTGTGAGGGTGACTTGGACAGCTAAAAGTTATAAATAGTATGGAACAATAGAGAACAAGAAATACCAGAACTTTTCAAGCCAAGAGAGAGGAAGGAAATGAAACTTCACAGTCCCATAAAAGTATTTTTGTACAGTAACTAATACTCATATAAGTGGGGGACTACTTTTCTCCTCATCAGTGTCTCTAAGTGTCCCTCACTGCATGTCAGAGCTAATAAAAAAAGGGCTGAAGAAAAACTTTATGTACTATCTGGGCTATTGGCACATATCCACAGGGTACTGTCAGAGAACTTGTAATTGCGCATTCCTAGTGATACTGACGAGATAAAGATTATAAAGCACTAAGTTAAGACAATTTTCAGAATGATTATAGAATAGAGGGAGATTTCAAATAGGACAATATTTGAAGGGGGGAAGGAGGGAGAAGGGTAAAGGAAGTTTAATTTCAGCCCTAAGCAAAAGAAGAAGAAATATATATAGACGTGACTTTCCACAACTCTGTTTGCCTCGATGTTGTTGGTAATGAGTGTTGAGCTCTATAACCAGCTCATCTTTGAGAAGAACCACTCTGGAGTCTAATAAACTGTTGGCCAATTAGGAATAGTTAATTTCATAGGAATTACTTTTTTTTCTTCTTGAGAATATGTTACCAGATTGTAAAAGCATTCCTCTGACTTCATAGATTTCTCCCCCTCCACCCCTCAAGGTTCAATGGGTGCAGGCATTTACTATTACCCTGCAAGACACAACCAGAAGTTACAAGCAGGTCAGTGTGAGAGAGCAGATGCAGGAGAGGAATGGTAACCAAAATAAGGGCCACATTGTTAGTACTTGTTGTGACTTCAGAATTGTTAATTATTCCACTAAATCAAACTCAGGCAACCCCACCTCAGGACACATTTAATGACTTGCCTAAGTCAGCACCTGGATATTTCACTGAAATCCCCTATTTAGCTTATAGAAATCTACTTATAGTACTCACTGTAATCATCTAGTTTCAGACCTTTAATGGTATTTCATTACATTCTCTGTTTTCCAAAATATGTCATTCTTGCTTCAGAATAATTTCTGAAGACAATAAAATATGCAGAGGTAATGCTACATTTTCCTCCCTCCAGAAGTTTTCTCAATAATTTTATTTTTCTATTTCAGAGGGCATTATAAACATCTATAATGGCATTTCTACTGTTCTTGGGTCATCAGCTGCTTTTAACCAGGGTAGTCCCAGTTCAGTTACCAGTTCTAATGTGTTCTTTCTTGCAGAAATTAGTGAAATAATATAGATACATGTCTGATTAAGACTTGGCCCAATTACATAAATAAGCTAACGCCTGTAGCAAGGAATTATTTCTTTATTTTTAAATGATTGGAGAAACAACAGTTAATTTAATTCAGATAGTATAAATAGGAGGAGCACTGAAAAATAATCACGTATCTGAATACAGTAGTTTAAAGGGGTAGAAATCTTTTGGATAACTAGCAACTCTTAAAAATGCTTGTGAATCACTGGCCAGTTTTCTGCCTATAATCCCTCTTACCCCACAGAACGGTAGAGGAGAGGGCATACACCTTCTAGACCAGAATGGTCTAAATCTGGGAGTTTGGCAAATACCAGCTTGAAATATGTTAATAAAGCATATCTCCAATATGCGGGGAGAGAGGAGGTAGAGGGCGTAGAAGCCAGTTTGCACTCTGATATTCTATCCCCACTGAGTGCAAGGCCCCAAAGAAGCACTTGGGGTGGGAGAATTTGATTTACTTGCTCCTCCAGCAGACATGCACCAGAAGACATAAGGGCCTCTTTTGGATCTTGACTATGTGCTGCAAAATTAACATCCCTACCTGGGGTCTGATGAATAGAAGAAGTAGAAAGGAGGCTCTACCAACAGCCTCTTTTGAGTGGGAGGGGATTTTGTGCTCCTAAATAAAAGATTCTGTACTTGGACTCATTTTCTGGCTTTCTTTTAAGATAAATATTTCAAAGTTGTGTACTCTCCTTTAAATGGAAAGATTATTAAAATAGAGCAGGCAAATGACAGTCCAGATGAACATATTTCTCTGCAGTAACAACACCTATACATTTAAAAGTGGATGAGATAAATCCCACCTCTTTGTTTTTCACTGGAGGTAGTTCTCCAAAGGCAAAGGGAATGGCACAATTTTAAGTTCTGTCACTACGACAACTGGCATTCTTGCATATGCCAAAAAGAACAGCAGCCTCCCAGCTGTCCAGGAGGCATTCAAGAAAACTCATAAATCTGTTCTTACTGTGACCACCCAGGCAGCGCAGACCTGCAGGAAGCTCAACACAGGTCATGACAGATCACAGTTCACAAGTCTTGATTAAAAGAGTCTTTGCAGATATTTTTAAATCCTAGAAAACAGGCCTAACAAGGAAAGACAATGAAACTATTCTGTATTTGGAAACATAATTGCTGACAATGCATTTGGCATCCCTTGCTTTTGCTCTTTTCTGACCTCAGTGATTCCATATTTTATCCTGATCTTCAATCTAAAAAAACAGGACCAGATGCTTTTGATACATAAATGATTTTTATGACTGATCTATTTAAATACACTGACGAATTCCTGTGTTACTTCTCCTTTGCTTCTCCTTCTGTCTCTTCTCTCCTCCAGGCAAGAAGTAAAAATATCTCAACCAACAGAAAGGTCGATTCCATCTCAACATACAAAGTCCAGTCAGAAACCATGTAAGTATTTTGTAATATTATCCTTTCTGTTGTGCTACAGGATTAACTTTCACACTGATTTCATGTAAATAATATGAGATATGAAAACTAGATTTAGTGTTTTTTCCCACTTTCTTTATCATCAGCTCTTATGTTATGTGATCAAGAGAAACAAAGAAATGCATTTCATAAAAACTTATGACATTTATGTTACTTTCAGTGAAAAACACACAATCCATTTTGTCCCCCAGAAACATATACTGGGTTTAGTTATTAACCTTTAAGAGAAGCCAGAGCTTGCATTTCTGAAGTCACGAATTCAGAAGTGCTAAAGCTATTGTAGGTCAGCAGACTTGATAGTCTCAGCAGCCCTGTCTTAAAACAACCACTGACCATCGATCGCCACTACACAAGCTAATAAATAACCTACAATGTACAGGAGAAATTTAGTGAAGAGACAATCACTAATCCTTCTGACTTATTTAGGAGATAGTTTTGAGAAATTGATGGTCATATACTAGTTTTCAACTTGACAAATCAATATTTCAGACTATTGAAAAGAATTTTGGTAGCAAGATTGAAAATCAGAGTTTGCAAAGCTGTGTAGATCTGCTCTCCTAAAAAGCCAAACAGAATAGAGTTTTATACTCATGAACTAGTGGTATGGTCATGAGACTAGTGGTATGGTCATGAGACTAGTGGTATAGTCATGAGACCCAGCTTCCTACACAATTATTCGTATTGAAGCTAACTTTACATTGTATACAGTGGGACACTAACTAGAAAAAATATAGCTGTAGTTGATCCACAGGGACCAGCTTGGCATTACTTAAGCCATACTACAGTTTACATTCATCTCCTACTGAGGTTCGTCTGTGTCACGATTTGGGGTCAGGGCTGTCACCAGAACCGTAACAGATGCTCTCTGCTAACCCCCCTCCCCCTGCAAAGGACTATCCCTGAAAGGGAAACAGAAAGAGAATAAGGGAGAGAGACTTACTGATTAGAAAAGAAAAGGAAAACAGCTTTAAAACTACCACTAATAATAATAGTAATAATGGTAATAAAATGGAATATGTACAAATACATACAAAATCAGTGTCAAAGCCAACTCCTCCACCCCCCACCCTCCCCACCCCCGATGGCAACACAACACCATCACTCCTGATGCTGGGGAGCAGGCCCTGGGGAAAAATACCAGGCTGGACTCAGCCACACACGGCAACTGGGTACAGGAGCTGGATTCTGGGACTCAGTTCAGGAGCACACGGCTCGGGATCAAAGGCAGGATGGATGGAGTCCTCCTTGGATGCTGGCCACTGTAGAAGCAGTAAAAGCAAGGAAGAAGGTGGAAGGGGTGATAGAAGTGGTTGCCTGTCCTGATCCTTCAGCTTTTACACCAAATATGATGGATACAGGATGGAATACCCCACTGGTGAATCTTAGGGTCTCTTATCTTGTCTGCGCCTCCCTACAGGTGTGGCCTTTACTTTCTGCACCCCTCCATGTGGGACACAAGCTTAGCAGTGACCTTGGTCTATGCACCAATCCCTGGCAGTAACTCTAAACACAGAGTGTTATCACTGCTTACTTAAGGCAGGCAGTTCAGAAAAACATGCTGCTAACTTCAGATGGTGTGGTTAATTACAAGAGCTTTAGCTGAAAAGTTAAATCATTGAACAGAACCAGCTCTGTTATACCCCAAACCAGGACAATCTGATTTTCATGGTGGTTCCCAAAGAGATGGATTGGTCTCATAGGGAAGGACAATTACAGAAAACTGACTTACTCATTACCTCACCGTGTCCTTAAGTAGCATATCTGTGCTTATTCCAATCTGTTTGTTTTCAGGCTGAACCTGAAATGGTTTGGTTTAGATGAATGCCTGTGAAAGATACAGAATCAACCTTTGGTTACTTGTTCTAGAGTTGTTCTTAGTTTCTGCTAGTACCTTCTACCCCACAACAATAAAGAAGTTTTTATTTCTTGATAGTGGAAAATCATGATTCCCTGTGCTAAGGGACCTTAGCACGCTACCCACAAAGCCCAGTACAATATGATAACTCAACAGAAAAATTCTACAATATCTGAATCAATGCAAATGCTTATTACCTTCAATCCTGTACAGTATTTATAAAAATCACATTTTCATATAAGTATAAGTGTCCCTGGAGTAGCATATAATTTGCAACCTGAAAAACTACTGTTACTATCATTTGCAGCAATCTATTCTCACATAGCATTTACTGTGTTTTGATAGTTACTAGAAGATTAGTAGCATGATCCGTCATCTCAGCACTCTCATCTAGAAATCCTAAATTTCCTTATTGAATGTATTTTATAGGATCAATTATCAGTTTGGTAGTACTTTCACCCCATCCCCTAAGAATCTGATTTAAAGCAAATATTAAAATACTTCATAGTAATAAAGCATCATTCTCTCTCATCTCCATATTGACAGGAACGAGAAATTATTACATGTTAGCAAAGCAGAAAATGTAAGCATAGTAAGGAGAAGAGATTTCTTCCTCAAGTAGGGGACAAATCAACAAAACCAAGATTTTCAAGAGAACCTCATTCTTGAAAGTGTGAAAAAATGTTTAACTTAGAGCTTCATTTCAGCCTTCTGGGTTTGGCCAAAATATTTGAGGCAATCTGGATGCAGTCTCTGCAGATGCAAAGTTCATAGACGTGACTGTCTGCAGGAAAG
>NW_008618268.1:35782-36527 GCF_000691845.1 Merops nubicus
GGTCAGTTATATTTGCTTTTGTGCACAAATGGATATGATTCCCATATGTATTTACTGGGCTCTTTGACAATGTTATGGAATAGATTTGGTTGGTCAGAAGATTATCCAGTGTGGTTCAGTGTATCATATGATTTCCTCAGATCCTTTGCAAAAATGGAGAGATGTTTCTGGATGAAATATCTGAAGATGCAGCAAATTTCTTCAAAGAACCTTAATCACTTCCAGCAGCCCTTGATGATCCCATCTGCACTGAATCTCTGATCACTTCTCTCTCCTGTCAGATAGGTATTGAAGATAAAACTGTCAAATCAAGGAGTGTGGTCTATTATTTTAACTGTTATACAGACAGCATGAATGATACTGCCACTAACCCTCGAGCTAATCAAGAATTTCACATCTTTTGATACTTACACAGGAAAGAAGAATGCCTGCAGCACTGAATGCATCAAGTGCTATTTCAGGTTACTCAGAAAGGTACTTATTTGAAGAAGATATTTATCTAGGCAAAGAATGGCACACCTGGGAAAGTGCTGTCTTTTCAGGTTTTGTTTTTGTCATTTACAAAATAGATAGTTCAACCAGATTTTTCACATTCAGAAAAATCTTTTGTCTTCTCACACAAGACAGACATTAAAATCTTTGACTAAAATGGCATAAAGACAGATTATCTTGCAATTTGGCTCAAATTTTTAAATTATAATTATGAGGGTCAAATCCTTCTCTGTGTTGCCATGGACTTCAGCAG
>NW_008618268.1:36558-45195 GCF_000691845.1 Merops nubicus
GAGAAGTGTAACACAACAGGATTTGTGTCACTCACAATAAATTACGGCCAAGTGTCACTACTGTTAAGCAGGCTTTATTTTAAGTAAATAATTAAAAATTAGAAACAAAAATAATACTGGCAGTTACGCATTAAAGCATTTAGTAAACACATTACCTCCAGCACACTGACTGAGGAAACCAAGCACAGCCAAGAAACTTCTGGATGAAGGTTTTTCTTCATCTGGTTTGTAATCAGGCTTTGTATAGAGTTTCTTTCCTCTGCTCAGACCTGAAAGCAACTTAGTTACCAGGATATTTCTTGAAGTAGGTTTAGCTATTCATGTCGAAGTATTTTAAGAATCTGTCTTTAATTTAATGTTGGAAGAAGCAAGCCTGTTGAAGCTTAAGGCTTTTGCACATTGTGGGAATGCATTAGGCCTTGAAAGCTTTGTCCACAGACCCCACAATAAGTATGACTCATGGAATGCTATTCTTTTCTCAGTATGCAATTTTAAAAAATGTTATTTATAGCATCATGCAACTTTTAAGAAACTGTTTTTCTTTTAAGTTTAGGCATAGCAAGGGGATCATAACTTGAGTAAACTGTAGTATTTACAGTTTCTTTGAATTGAGGTCACACTTCATATCTTGGCAAAATATGTGGTTATGATGAAGGATTCAGATTCCTACAAATAATTATGAAATTCACAAGTTTTCTGAGGTCTAATATCTGATTGGTTTTGGCTCAAAAGTGGCTTAAGCACCGGAGTTATTTCAAGAACATGAATAGTGAAACAGTTTCCTTGCCTTAGGGTTCTCAATCCGGTGCCTCATGCCAGGTCTTTACATATAACCTCAAAACGGTCCTACAGTTCTCTAGAAATGTTCTGGGTATGATTTGGCAAAAACTTTCAGCACAGACCCATGTGTTCCTTGGCAAGAGCTTGGTAAAACTCTCCACAGCAGGAAGTTATAACACGCTGTACATTATATGACTGTTACTGCTATCAGTTGCGCTCTGAGAACTTCAATCACACAAGAAATAGCTCATCAGTGCTCATTTTGGCCTAGATTAAAGAGATAAAAAACTCTTCCTACAGCAGCATTTGAGGCACAGTCAGTTGTAACAAGATGTTCTAGAATGGCACTAGATCTATGACAGATAGCTGTTCTCTGCACAAAATGCCCCTTTTCTGAAGCTAATTACAAGCAAGACCAGGAAGCTTCATTGTCCTGGTTTGGGGTAGAACAGAACTAATTCTGCTCAGTGATTTTACTTTCAGATAAAGCTCTTCTAATTGGCTGCACTTTCTGAAGTTAGCAGCATAGGGGGCAGAAAGCAAAGGCCATAGCTGTGGGGAAGAGTGGACAAGATAAGAGACCCTAAGATTCACCAGCGGGGTATTCCATCCCATATCCATCATATTCGGCATAAAAGCTGAAGGATGAGGAGGGGCAACCCCTTCCATCGCCCCTCCCATCGCCCCTTCCACCTTGTTCCTCTCTTTTGCTGCTCCTGCAGTGGCCAGCATCCGAAGAAGACTCATCCATCCTGCCTTTGATCCCGAGCCGTGTGCTCCTGAACCAAGTCCCAGAATCCAGCTCCTGTACCCAGTTGCCGTGTGTGGCTGAGTCCAGCCTGGGACTTGTCCCCAGGGCCTGCTCCCCACCCTCAGGGGTGACAATGACGTATTGCCATCAGGGGGGAGTTGGTTCAATACTGGTTTTGTGTATGTTTGTTATTATTTTTTATTATTATTATTACTACTACTAGTAGTACTTTCATTAAATCTGTTTTATTTTTCTAATTCATAAGTCTCTCTCCCTTATTCCCTTTTTCTTCCCCTTTGGGAAGGGAGAGGTTTCCCTTTGCAGGGGGGAAGATGGTTAACAGAGAGAGTCTGTTACAGGTCTGGGGGCATCCCTGATCCTGAACTTTGGCAATCTTCTTACTGAAAATGAGAGGGAATTCATTATTTCCCATGTAGAAATCAGAGAAGAAATGTGTGTACCATTCCAAATAATGTAGCACCTCGTGACTTGAACTATAATACGCAAACTGAAATTTGTGAGTGTTTAAAAGCCAGGTTCAAACCTTTTAGTTCCAAACTTATTCTATTTAGGTTAAAGTCTGTTTCTCATGCCTGCAGCCCAGGAATGTTTTCAAGTCTAGAAATAGTTATCAAAGAGTCAAGCAAGACAAATTCCTCAGTATGTGCAAAAAAACCCCATACCGTGTGAAATGGAACATGGTAGAGATCTGTTCAGGTGCAGATACCAGAAAATGGATGAGTGACATGACAGACATAAATGAAGAAGCTTGTATACCCTCTTTAGCCCTGCTTTCATCTCCTGTGCTCTTGTAGTCAGCACAAGAAGAGACCCTCAACAACAGTCCTGCAATGGAAGTAATGCTAGTTCTACTTGTGGTGCAACAAGTGTTATTATGTAGCTGTTCATTCTGGAACAGAACTTAAAACATGAAAACCAAAACCAAAAAAAAACCAAAAACCACAACAGTAAAATTATTTACATGAAAGATTTAAAAATATGAATAATTTCATTTTTTGTCTTCTTTGCCTTCCTGGCACAGTGTGCATCCATGCAACATTCATAGGCCCTGACGACAGGTTATCTTTTCCCTTACAAACAGAATATTGCAGTAAGATTTTACAAGATTTCCTATAGTTTCATTCAGAACAATGATATAGGGACCAAACGCAACAAAAAGCTGTTGCTAAAACATACACTGAAACATGACCTGGGCTGAAGGTGCAACTGTTATGCTTTGCACACAATTCAGAAGGGCATTTGGGTTCCTGCTGTCATCAGGAGTTGTATTTTAATCACTCTAGAACATGATATGCCCAAGATAAGTATGCAAGAGCTACACAACAGCCAGTATTTTTACTCAGGTCACATCAGGCAAAAAGTACCACGGTTTCTTTTCTCTCCATCTGATTTTATGCCAACATGTACTCAGAAAGACGCTGTCTGGCCTTTCTGTTCCTGTGATGTATTGCACCAGTCTTCCAGTTCCCACAAGTTCATTTTTAAAGAGCTTCTGTTCATTTATGTCTGCCTACTAAAAGATCTCTTGTGTTGTTTTTCTCCCCACCCCCTTCCAGATTAATAAACATTCTGCTAAGAAAAGGCTTTAGCATCAATCAGATTTTGTAACTGACTAGATGGGAGATACTCTGGCTGAGTTTGCAACGGGCCTCTTTCAACTGTTTTTGCTTCTAAATTTAGCTTCGGTATTTCCTGAAAGAAGTCTCATGGTAGAAGTAGAGACACCCACAATGCACTACATTTGAGCTGCGTCAGAAAGCACACTGAAAAGCTGATCAGACTGTGCAAGAAAACTGAGAAACTGATCACCTCCCCACCATCAGCAGGAGCCATGGAAGCCCCATGTCACAAAACCTAACCTGGAGGCCTGTATTTGAAAGACTGTATGCCTGATACAACATGGGAAACCCAGAAACTGATGTCAAGGACAAAACACCACTCATTAACTTAACCCTCTCTATATAATCAGAGCTGCCATTATTATTTATGTCAGGACTCGTCCTCCCTTGATTTGGTGTTGAGCAGCCGACTCACCACCACTGCTAACAGCAGGATCCACATTTCCTGGAGATTTCCTAGGTGCAGTACTGCAGCCACCTGAAAGGCAAAGGAAAATAAAAATTCATAAAAATGCTTCCTGCCTTCATGCATAAAAAGACACTCTACCCATTTTTTCAGGAGTTGTTGAATTCAGCCAATTTACTCGGTTCTGTGAAATCCAGTAAATTTTGGAGCAAGGGACAAAAGTTCTGATATTCGTGTTGTTACTAATGTACCTATGTCAGAATCTGTGCAGGCTCTACTTGTACTGATTTATATCCTTCTTACAGTGGACCCTGATAAAAATAGGCCACAGTAACTTTTGCAAGACACATACACCTTCTCCCTTTGCCAAATTTTACTTTCTCCCACCAGAGAGCCCGTATTATGAAATATGAGACAAACGTTTGCTTCAGGTCACGGGACAGTGAGTCTCAATGCAAGAGATTTAACAGCAGACATTTCCTTTTAAAATGATGAACTGGCAAAGCCATGTCCTGTTACAGACAGATCTGAAAGGGCAGGCTGGGGATGGTTATTCCTCAGTGAGATGTGATTTCTACCAACAGTCATTAGAAGAACAAGAATAAAACACTGACTGCTTTTGAAGTTCTGCTCTGGCAGTACTTAACAAAGTAATCGAATTATAACAGAATGAGAGGCATGCCTATATAGTATTTTTTTATCTAAGTATATAGTCTCTTTATCTTATATATATTTTTTATAAATAGAATAGACTCTCAGTAACTGAATGAAGCCAGCACTAAAAAAAAGAAAAGTCAGGCACAGCCTAGATTTATGGGGAACTAATACTATAAATCCTGAGCTTCCCTTTGAAGTAGAATGACTTAGCAAAAATGCAAGTAGTGAGTCAGGTTTAGGAAAAGGTTTGGGATGAAGGCAGGGAAAAGGAGATCCCTTATTCTTTTGTTTGTTTCTTTCTGAATATATTTGTACGATAATTAAAAGAGTTGAGTTTTAACTTCCAGGATTTTTATTTTTTAAAGATCAGAACTAAGGACAGACAAGAGAAGTGAACATCCCTTTGCAGCAGCTGCCATTGTCTTTATGCAACTGAGGTTTAATTTATGCAAAATACCATCGGCATGTAAGCACACTTAACAGTTAAAACTGGTTAAAAAAAAATTTAAGAAAAATCACTCATACCTACATATCCACATAGGAACACACAATACTCATATTCACATCAGAACTGCCTCTGGTCCTCTGTATCAACTTGTTGACCCAAAATGGCAGGCGAGGAAATGAAAACCAACAAAAAATGCTAAAACATTTTGCTTTCAGGAGCTTCATTATATTTTATTCCCACAATTACATAGTTGCATGGAAACTAGTGCTGCTGAAAACTGATTTCACATCTCTGACTGCAGAGGTGATAAGCTAACCAGTGTCATCTGAGATTCTTGCACACTACCGTCAACTTTTTTTGCTTTATGTCTTATCTTTTCTACCATATTTATCGTGTTATAACTGGAGCCTTTCACAGGCTTCACTACACCATTAGCTAGAGTCTAAAGTTTCCTTTTGAATGTACCTATTCCAATTAAACTTTAAAAATTATGTTTTTCCAGATTCTTCTTTTCAGAAAGGGGCTAACTGATACTTCCAAATCAAAATGTTTCATAGCTTCATGACTCAAATTCAAATTTCAAATTCTGCTGATATTAAATAAAAATCAGAAGTTCTCATAATAGGTGCACGGAAGATTAAGTGAGCAAGAACCTCCATTTCAGCAATGACATCTGTACCTCAGGCTCTCATGACTAAACTTTGTTTCCCATTCATCAGCAGCTCTAGAGTATGTGTTGGTGTGAAGTCCATGAATGATATTTGAAACCTTTTACTTCTCCTCCACAGAAGAACTTTACAAAAGGAGTTTTAATTTGCATAGGAATTATAATAAAATACTCTGTGCACTATGCATACCAATAGAAATAGGATATTGTACTGGACATTTCACTAAAAGGTGTTATTCTGTTCAAAAGAGCTATGAAATAATGAAAGTTTTTCACATTTGTTGGACATGTATGTGCCCAAAACCAAAATGGATGTTGAGAAATTTAATGCAGTGACTGACAAGCAAGAATGTTTTCTTGTGCCAGTGGATATCTTACCTTGCTAGGAGACTACACACAACTCTTAATTTTTTTTCTTCCCCTACCCCTCCCATTTTTTTTGGTAGGGAGAAGAACCTTTCATGAGTGATAACATTAAAATAATGTCATTATTTGTGTAGGATTTTGAACTCAAATAAAAGAAGACTTGAAGAAAGATAAAGAAACAAAATGGATCATAAGAGAACTGATGCAAGTGAACATAAGTGCAATATTCCTTACTTCCAAAATATATTATAACAGTGATTTCAGTCTAATTGATTTAATATTAACTTCTGGGAGCTTGTGATAAATTTAATGTATACTGTTAGTTAAGACTTATGACTTCTCTACATCAGGACTATGACCAGCAACTCACTTATATGATTTGCTTGAATTGTAGAGTGAAAAAGCAGTGGTAGTGCTTACCTGCTCCATAACCCCCTTGTGGTTAAGGCATTCCCCAAGGAAGACAGCAGAAATCCTCTCCTTTTCCCACAGCAAGGCCAATGGGTGTAGCATAACAGTAGAGGCAGACGTACTTGAAGCTATATAAATTCAGAAAATAAGAATACAATAAACCCCCAGAAACACTGTCTACTCTGTAAGCAGCATTGAGCTTTCTACATCAGAGCTTTCTTCTGTTGGCTGCATTTTCTGCATTTTTCCTCCAATAAACCAGAATAAATTACAGTTGGTATGTAGCCAACTTAGGCTATGTAGATATAGCCTGAAAACATGAAAAGCAAACATCTAGAGAGTATCCCATGCTTTTAGCTGTTTTATCAGAGTTTGGGACAAAATATTCATTGAGGACAGGATATTCTGAAGGCACTTGCAAGCCTGAAGGCACTTGCCAAACCAGAAGTGGCTCCACTGCAGGAGGATATCCAGACTTGGTGCTCCCCCTGTCTGCCTTAGAAACGAGAGTTTCATCTCTGAAGCAATCTCTTCCTCCCAAGTTCCTTGCATGTACTATCTTCGGAAAATAAGATATCCCAGCTGACTAATTCCTCTCCCATCAGTGTCACAAGCCTGTCTGGACACGTCAGACATCATTAAGCCTGTGATGTGGTCTAAATAAGAAAAAGAAACAGTCAGTAAAACTGGCTGGCATCTTTCAACACTAATTGTAGCTCCCAAAGAAAGGCAGGTCAAGCCTTGACTTGGGCTTACACATTGTATCCTTGAGAGACAAGAGGAGTTGCACTACTTGGTAATTCCAGAGGCAGTTTTAACAGCAAACAAATACAAAACTAATTAGTGCTTATGCTTTATCATCTCTGTATGAACTAACCATGTATGCGGTACACCACACACTTAAAAGTAAAAATATACCTTAACACTTCCAATGTTTACCAAGTCCATTGGGGAAACTGGACAAAGATCAAACTATCACTGAAAAAATGACCTTTGTCTCCCAATTCTACATAGCAGACAAAGAAATGGGGTCTTCAAGTTTAAAAAACCATTACTGTATGCTTTATCCTCAGAAATAAAAATGTCCATACATTAGGACTGGATTAATTAATTAGCACTTCATGAAAAGCAGACAAGCTTAATATTTTGTATTTTAAAAGTAATCTTTGCACTCAACTTTCTGTTTTTCTTCAACCTGCTTTTATCATTAACTTGTTAAATTGATCTGTTTTGCTTGACCAACATTGCAAAAGAAAAAAAGTTTAGGAAAGAAATTATAAGAGTAACAAACAATACAGATATGTTTAGGTAAAAAAATAATAATATGAACAGCACAGAGAATTTTTAGTTGTTTTTAGTTGTTTTTAATTTTAGTTGTTCAATACTTGTTTTAGCAGAAAGAAATGGTGATCTCGAAGGCTGAGCATTTACCAAGTTTGTAAATACACAAGAGAGCAGTAAAGCACAAAACTTTTTCTAAATAATGGACCAAGAAGGATAGGAACTAAAGCCCAGTATAAATTAAATAGTCTATTTTTTAATTCATCACTCAGAGATGTTCTGAATTTAGAATTACTTAGAGTGTGAAAGAAAACATGGGTCATATTTCTTATCTGCTGAATTCAGGCGCTAGGATCTTTTATTTGGAAACTGTTTAGAATTACAGCAAGTAGTTACTCAAAGACAGTGAAGTTATCAAGTACTTAAATTATATATGCAGGCATGAGCCTTCCTACATGTCTACATGAATTAAGTAAGAAACTGAAGAGCAGAACTCTTCATATTCACGTAAATATTTGCAGAACCAGGGATCAGTCAAGTGCTGGGGAAAAATAATTCTTCTCACATTAAAAGTTTTCAAATAGGTTGTCACAACATCTAAAAACAGTCCTGAAGCTCTTAAGCTCACTGTTGATCATGACATTATCACATGGAAGAGAAGGATAATTAAAAACTTCTTTACTTGTATATGAGACCTAGGTCCAATATTAGTTGAAACATACAGATCATAACCAACTAATATGTCTCATCTTTTAAAAAACAATCCACATCAGTTTTTCTCACCAGTGGAATGGCTGATGCATGATTACTTTCTGATTTTTCTATTAAATATTTTTATTTTTTGGGGAGGAAGAAGTATATGAACATATGACTTCAAAATGAAGGATTTTATACTGTCAAAGCAAGCCTTTATACCAGAACAAAGATCTGGACTTTGGCTTAATCACAGTGAAGATTACTATCTTCAGAGTTAGTCTTTTGCCATATGGCAAGGGATTGTATTTACCAATATATAAGGGCTGTAAATTCAGTATTTAGATATCTAAAATAGAACCTGAAGCTTACAATGTACCCACTGTCTGCCGTGAGTGCAGTAATTAAAATTTTACAGCAGTTGAGAATGATAAACTTTATTTCCTGTACATTGTGTTCGTGTATGCAATAAACCATGTGGTAGACAGAAGTCAGTGAAATTAGCTCTGCAGAGAAAAAGAAGCTGTTATCAGCAGA
>NW_008618268.1:45226-75338 GCF_000691845.1 Merops nubicus
TGCCTGTCTAGAGCTCCAGCTGCCACCTACAGTAATTTGTGTGTACAGACAGAAGAGAAAGTTCATAACTCTCTATTGCATAGCAGAAGATATTCAGATCTGCTCAACCAAAAAGAATAACTCCTGAGATATTGGTGTTAAGAAAAATTGGTGTTAGAAGAATGATGAACAATTCTTACTTCCTTACAACACATAGAAAGAGGGTTATTGACTTCTCTTGCTCTTCCATCCAACCAAGGTATATTTTCAAGGGTTTCTTCCACCTTCAATACAAACTTTCCAATCCCCACCCCAGATTTCTGAGAACAAAAGTATCAGGACATTTTTCTTTGATGTCACTATCAAACTTGCTTATTATCTCTTGTATGTCTTGTATATCTAGTTGTACTCATTTGCTTTGCAAAGAACTATGGCAGAATGTATGATGTAATTATCCTGATGCAAATACGGCATGAATATTACTACAATACAGCTCTATCTAACCTGAAAAAGAAGCAGCTCTAGCATTACCTAACTTCTTGCCTTTCCATTTTTTAAGTCCCTTCCACTTCTGCAAAGATGCCAAACAGTTGTCTGTGTAATAAAAAAGACCACTTTTCTTGTTTTTCCAGTCTGAATATTCTCTTTGTATTGAGTTCCATTTTTCAGGTCTTTGTTTTCAGTTTTCCACAAACTTTCCAAGTGGTTTGAATTGCAGCATCATCTTGTATAGAAACATTGTTAACTTTTCCTCAAGACAGGGGAGCTTCTAATTCCTGCAGTGCACTAAGACCTTTCAATCACACCTAGCTTTCCCTCAGGTGGTCACGACTTTTACCATTTTTGATCTCCTGGGTCTGCGCCAAGCTGTTGTGTGAAGGGAAAGGGTTAGTGTAAAAGATGAATGCCCTTGCTTTCCAGCCAGTCCTCAGATATCAGAGGGGCTAGGGATGGATGAACTTATCTCTTAATAGGTACCAGTTAGAGCTGTGACTGTAGGTCTGACACCAGATGCATGAACAGCTTGTTGCTGTAGGTCTGGCTGCCTGCAGCCGTTGGATTCATAAATAGCACAGGTTAGTTACACAAAATGTACAGATTATTTATGATTGACAGTGATAAATACAGTAAGCTGCAGACTATAGAGCTATAAAATGCAATTGCAATTATAATAGTAATAAACTCCCAAAGAAAAATCACTCGGTGGAGCCAAGGCTGCAAATCTTACCCAAAGGCATCCCTGCTGGGGAGGGGCGAGGAGAACAAAACCCGTTGGGTCTGTCCCTATGACTTGGTGACAAATGCTCATACCATAGACTGGGTTCTAGAGAGATGATATTCATATCTTTTTTTGTTACTGATGTGCAAAGTGTAGGGAGGGGGCTATGGGCAGACAATTATTCTGTGTAATTAGCACAAAACTTCCTGATCTGTATCTGCAGGGAGTAGACTGCCATAAGATACATGGAAGAATGGGGTAAGCAGCCTTCACTGCATCCCACATTCCTTACCAGGGTCTCAAGGACACAGACCACTGAACCTTTACTCAGACCGCTCAGCCCATGTCTGCCCTGGCACCAGATGTTTGTCAGCAGTGTTGAGCTTTGTGATTTCTACTTGTTTTATGATTCCTCGGTCTGACACAAGCTTTAGGCACAACTAGCCAGAGTTCTGTTAAGTAACCCAGACAATACTGTCAATGGGTTTTTGGTGCCCTCATATTTTTAGCAAATGGCACAGCATGAAGCTGTGAGTGATTCATGAAATACAGAAATGATAACCATCTACTGGAAGTGTTTCATCCCACTTCAAAGCACTGAACCAAAATTCTAGCTGCACAGAATTTGGATACTGCTGCATTATTTCCAGGGAAAAGAACTTTTTTTTTTTTTTCCTCTCCTTTCCCTCACAAAAACCACTTTTAGGGGCCAGGCCTTTAAGGCCAACCATAGATTGCAGTGTCCTATATTGAATTAAAAAAAATGTTTCTGAAATGGTCAGCCAAGTGTTTTCTTCTTGCTTTGAATTTTGTTGTTCTATTTTACTATAAAATTACATGTTTATAAAATATTTTGTAAACATAACACAAGATTTCATTGTCAGTTCATATCCCTCTTGGGAACTGACAAAGTAAGAAAGAAAGGCACAGAAATGGACATTGCCACTTACTGAAGGGGTTTGAGGGTATGAAGGAGATACACAAAGAAAGGACACCTATGTAACATACCACTACCACACAATTACTAGAAGTCTGACTTGACAGATTTGTCATTAGGACAGTTCTTTTATAAAATTTACTGGGGATTGCTTTCACATCAAGGATGTGTTGCTACATCTTGGGATTTCTAGCAGAAGCTAGAAAAGCAACATCTGCAGTACAGTGTGAGCAGTGAGTGGTCTCTAGAGTCACTGAATCTTCACACAGGAATCTTAAAAACTTCAAGTCCACCATTAAACCAGAAATGTGTTGGGGGGTAGTGGGGGAGGGTGAGAGGAAGGGGGAAATGTTTCCTTTCAGCATGGAACAGACAGGATATTTTCCCCTCTTCATCATATTTGTTGTGCAACAGCAGCAAATCAAAGGCATTAATTTAAATGGTAGCAAAATTATTTCAAAGTAAAAACATATCCTCAAGTTAAAGCATAAAGGCAAACACTAAAATTCTATACTCAAACTTTTATCCTTTAACATTTTCCTTCTCAGTTATAAGATTCAGTTTTGAAATAACTATGGTTACAAAATTTGCACGCGCATAAGACATTTCTTACCGAGAATGCTTTCTGTTATCATAGGAATTTTGAGAGGGAAAAGGAAGAATTTGTCACACAAGTAAACTGAAATTTTTCAGTAAACTGGCATTCAGTTGCATTCATATCTTTCTTTTAAACTGTTCTTGATTATTGTTTCAGTACTTTTCCTTGTTTTAGTTGATCAGACTTGTGGATGACATCTCAGGTATCTGAAGTATTAAACAGCCATTCTCACCAGGAATTTATAATTAAATCCATACAGGAACTTTCACAAACTATTGGAGTACTTTCATTTAAGAACTACTGAACAGATTCCCAAACCAAAACTAAGTGTCCTGGTCACTTTTATTGGACCTCTCTATGCTTTTTGCAACAGGAAGAAGACAATTTTGTGTTTAATCAATGATTTATCATGAGTCACAAGAAGAGAATCAGGTTTAGTGGAACATGAATCACATAGCACTGCATTATCTATTACTGCTTCCTCAGGCTAAATTTCTTGATGCTTATGCAATTCACGGATCATTTATTGTTGTGTTTGACTCTCACATACTTCGAGGTTTAGATTCTACATTACCTAACATTATGAACTTAAAAGAAACAATTGCAGCAAACGTTAACAGAAATAACTTCCTCAAACAACTGCAAGTCATTCACATAACAACATAGTTCAGATAGGGAACTGTTTGGTGTAAAACTGAAGACCGAAGCTTAAAGAGTCAAAGCTAAGGGCCAGGTTCAATGTTTCCTAGACTTGAATTCATGTTATAAGATGCTCACCATTGCAGAAAAATGGAAAATAAAGTACTAGGAAGAGGCTGTATATATTAAGAAGCTACTAAAAGAAACAGCACAGTGTCTAGAAACAGAATAGGTGTAACTACTTCCAAAAGACTAATTTCTGTAGTCTATCAGAAAAATGAGTATCACAGGGATTATTAGCATTTGTAAATATTATTACAGATCAGTCAATTTTATTGCATAGATCGCCTCTTTATTGTCAACAAAAAGATTGTCTAAGATAGATACTTGCCTCAAAAATACGTGAAGAAATTGAGACACAAGATCTCATATAAATGTACACAAACATGTGAAAAGCCTATGTGGCTATTCCAGCATGCCAGGCATTGAATTGAGGGGTAATCCTAGCAGCCTGAAAGAAATCAGACGTCCTTCACCCTGAAACACCCTACATCCAAAGACTTCATTTGCAATTTTACACTTATATGGTCACCTAATAAATCATCTCCTGATCACTGAAGGAAGTACCTTTAATCCAGATTTTTACCCTTCTTCTAGGACAACAAAACAAAAAAGAAGCAGCTAATGATTTCTATATCTCTTCTTTCATAGGTTTTCCCACTGTCATTCCCAATTGTTTTTACCACCTTATTCCAAATCTCCCTCACTCCCCTTTGCCCAAGCCAAGAGATTATATACAACTTTTTGCTGTTTTTTTTTTTTTTTCCCCCCCAAAGGCAAAACCTGAAGCAGAGAGAGTGAGAGACATTTCTTGAGATGTCGTTACCGACACCCGATCCCCGGGATCTCTGCCACCCAACCTCTGCCGTTGGGTACCATCACAGACACAGGCTTCAATATGAAGGATGTTGCAAATGGCGTTTATTGCGCAGCTGCAATTGCTTATATAGCACAAGCCACACCCACAAGGCCCCTCGTGGGCGGTCTGAGCTTTCCGTTACATCGCGAGATCTTCCGCACGCCGATCCCTGCCTAGGGCGGGCTCTGCTCACCACAACATTGAGATTCTTTGATCAAGATACAAAGTTACGAAGCTAGAGATGATGAGATGTAGCAAGATTACTCCACAGCCTAAGTACCTGTTGGAAGTCGAGGGGGTCAAGGCTGGCAGAGCCATGCACACACCCTGTGCTGGGTGAGAACAGCTCCAGCAACATACCCCATCTTGACGGGTATTCCCAGGCCCCTGGCTGAAGAGCAGCAGTGGGGAAGAGTGGCCTGGACATCCTGTGCCTGCCCAGCAACAGCCATACCATCGCCCACAGCTGAGCCAGTCAGAGCAGCCAGATGAGGTCTGTCAGTCACAGCCACTCTGAGGACTAGTGTATGGGTCTGGCTGAGCTGATGTTCCCATGGCGGCATGTTCCTGGTGCAGTGCTTTTGTGCTGGGAGTTAGAAGGGTGTTGATAGCACCCATGCTGTGACTGCCACTGAGCAGGGCTCACACAGCACCAAGGCTCTTTCTAAGAATCACCCTCCTCAGTGGGATGGGGGGACAGGAGCTTGGGGGAACATAACCAGGACAGCTGACCTGAACTGACCAAAGGGATATTCCAGACCATGTGACATCAGCTCAACTATAAAGCTGGTACAAAGGAGGAGAAGGAGGGGCCTACTCATCAGTCCTCTGGAGCAACCACTATGCATTTTGGGGCCCTGCTTCCCAGGGCCAGACAGCACCTGCTAATGGGAAGTAGGGAATAAATCTTTGGGTTTTTTCCCTTTGCTTCCATGTGCAGCATTGCTTAGCTTGTGCTTTCTAATTACACTGCCCTTGTTTTTACCCACGAGGGTTTTGTCTCTGTCTTATTTTCCTTTCTCTTTTTGCTCTGTGGAGGAAGAAGAATAAAGGGGAAGGGCGATAGAGTGGCTTGGTGGGCATCACTTGCTCAGACAGGGTTAACCCATCACACCCCAGAGGGGTCAGAGGCCAAAGATCCTGAGGAGAAATGAGGGAGAGATGGGTTGGGGGCACCTGGGGCAAGGGAAGACCAGGACCAGAACCAAGGCCAGGTCCAGGCCCAGGGGTGCTGCAGGAGCAGGTATTTCCCCGGTGTGTACAAGCCTCAGGGGAGAGACCTCATTGCCCACAAGCCCTGCCATAGCCCAGCTCAGCCCCAGGGAAAGCTTCCAATTCAGGACGTCCTCTTACAATAAAACATGCTTCCATTTTCTTATAGGTACCAGCCTGAAAGATAGAAGCTGAAGCAGCACATGCCTCTAGTGAAAATAGGTAACCACAGATGACTGTACTCAGTTGATCCTTTTAGTTGTTTCTTTTAGTGAAGAAAACATACTCCTGAGGAAAGAAAAAAATGCAAAGAAGTGATGAAGTAAGAGGTGCCAATAAAATGGGAGTATAGGTTTGTTCTGGTTTTAAATTCTCAGCTGTGTTCTGGCCAAGAGCCTTCTCTCAAACAACTGAAATTAGCTGAATCCCAGGGTATAATTCATCCCTTCACAATTCTCTATGGCTACGGCCGGCAAGTGTCACACTCTCACCTTTAACCCAACAGCAGCAGTTTTGCCGATCAGACATTGGATAAGAGGTGAATTGGGCATTACCTGTCAGTCAGTGTGTTGTACCTGTTGTGCAGCCTGCTTGACCAGACTGCTGGCAAAGACAGGAGTGTGAAAGGAGTGTTAGAGTGCCAAGGAATACTGATGGTGGTAATCAGACTAATTTTTCACTTTTCCATGGGCTATCTATATACTCCATGTAACTCATCTAACTCATCTTACGTTCCAAAAGAAATGCCATCCTTCTGGTGACAAGAAAAAGAAAATAAAAATCTGTGGTAGAGCTGGAATAGAATGAGATGACCGTGCTTCATCTCACCATTTTGGAGTATTAAAAACATATCCTTGAAACACTTTCCCAACATAACAAGACCTGACTTTCTGAAATAGCCATTTTCCTTCGAGCTGCCTTAGAGCTAAGCCAGATGAGAGTATTACCTGCTGTCAATCATGGAGGCTGATAACAAGTCGCCAGCAGTTTTGGCAAAGATGGAACAGCCTGTAGCCTTTGCCACATTGTGTTCAGAAGAGCCTTGATAGGTTCTTGGCTGAGCTCCCAGAGGCAAAACAGCCAGGCACACGTTTCTTCAGGAAAGTTCCCAGCTTTGAATGCCTGTGCTGGATCTCAACAGCCCCTAAAACCACCTGAAATAGGAATTTGGAGCTATCGCTTTCACCTTAGCCTCTGACAAATTTTATGTTCAGAAAGGGCACAACTGGCTCTCAGCTCAGACCAGCTCCCAAAGCCAAAATGACCATGCACCTCCTCTTCCAGGAAAGCTCCAGTTTTGAATGCCTGTCCTAGATCATAACAGTCCCTAAAAACATCTGCATTGCCTCCTGAAATTTGGACCTACTACCTTTACTTTAGCCTTCAGCCTGCATACTATATTGTGTTCAGACTGGGCTGTACCAGCTTCCAGAAGTACCCACCTTGAAAGGTAAAATGCAGGCACTGCCCACTCAGGAAAGGGGATAGTCCTGAATGCATTTGCTAGATCTCACCATCCCCTAAAATCCTCTGTACAGACACGAAATTTGGAGACACCAGCTTTGCTTTAGCCTCCAACCTTCATAATATTTTCTGTTCAGATGGGGATGTACCAGCTGCCAGAAGAGCCCTGCTCTGAAAGTGGAAGTGGGCAGACACTACATCCCCAGGGAAGGGGCTAGTCACAAAAGCAGTTGCTGAATGTCACCGTCCCCTAAAACCCTCTGAACAGAGCCAGGAAATTTGGGGCTACCAGCTTTTGCTTTAAGCTCCAGACTTTCTAACATACTCTGTTGTGCCAGGGTTGTACAGGTTCCTTGCAGAGTCTGGCTCTGAGAGCGAAAATGTCCAGGCCCTGCCCTCCCTGGAAAGGGGCTAGCCCTGAATGCATTTCCTGGATCTCACTATCCTAATAAACCCTCTGAACAGAGCGAGGAAATTTAGGGCTACAAGTTTTGCTTTAGCTTCCAGACTTCCTAACATATTCTGTTCAGGCGGGGATGTACTGGCCACCAACAGAGCCCTGCTCTGAAAGCAAAATTGTGCAGACCCAGCTCTCCCAGGAAAGGGGATAGCCCCCAATGCAGCTGCTGGAACTCACCATCCCCTAAAACCCTCTGCACAGACACAGGGAATTTGGAACCACTGCGTTTCCTTTAGACTCCAGTCTATTGAAATGAAGAAACTTAACAGCAAAAGAATTTCACTGTTAAGCAGGTATTCCTTATTGCAGCACCAGGGTCACGCTGGGGATTCTCCACCAGAAGTGCTCCCCCAACCAAATATCTTTCAAGGGTTTATATTTACAAGAGGGCTACATATTCAGAGTCTTTCCCTGAAAGCATTAAGAAATACCCTGCCCAAGAAATAATTATTCCATGGTCTTTGCTGTCATCTAGTGTCCCTTTATAGATATTACAGTCGTTTAGTTCATTCAGTAGTCGTATCTTCATCACTTGTTCTCCAAATAAACTTTCCATATTGGCAGCTTTCGGTGCCCACTCAGTACATAATGTCTAACATAAGCAGTTCATTATCACAAGAATTGTAACACGTATCTCTTTTACGTGTATATAAATATATATATATCTGCCGTGTAGACCCACCTCACGGGGAGGTCTGCTGTCTCCCTGGAGTCAGGGTTAAGGACATCACTAGGAAACTTCCTAGCCTAGTATGGTCCTCAGACTACTAGCCCTCACTTTTTTTACAGGTGAGAGGGGTGTAGAAGATGCAGCAATGCATAGCTTAAGAACAATTTAAAAAATACTTCAGGGCCTTGGGACAGTTGCTAAGGGAATCTGGAACACAAGTTATTTTCCCTAATGAAATTCTGATTTAAAGTAGCAACATTGAAATGAACAGAAAAATCCAACCTATTAATGCATGGCTCTGGGGCTGGTGCCACCACCACAGTTGTGCATTGTTTTTTTGAGAACAGGATAGCCTATATGGCATCAGAAATGTTATCAAAGGGGAGACACATGTCTCAAAAAGGGAAGAGAATCCTTGCCCAAAAATATAGCAGGGCTGATTCACAGGGCTTTAAACTAGATGTGAAGGGGTGACTGTAAAAGTACAATAGCTTAATAGTATTTTAATGGACTCGACATAGAACATTGATCTGCAAACTGTTTAAGTCTTATGTAGTACAATATTGTCCATCAAGAACAGGGAAATCTGACTTGTTACTATAAAAATAATTTTTCAGCATTTGTTGTAAAGAAATGGTAATTCATATACATGCGCTGGCACACATTTGCAGAATGTGTTTCAGGTAAGAAGTGCTACTGGATGGTCAAGTCAGAAATTAGTTTTATGAGAAACACCTTAGTATTAATTTATTTATTTATTTTGTGTTGTTTAAACTGGGGTACAGAAATTATCTTGGTATCAGGCTGCCACCAATAACATTAGCAGAAATTGATAAAAAATATTTGCTTAAAAGCACACTGTTTTTCATTCACTTAACTGTAAATATCAGATACTGATTAAGCTGCAGATGATTGCTTAGTTATTGTCAGAGACATAACCCTAGCAATTAGCAATGTGTATAGTTAAAAAGTCAAATATTAACATAATATCCAGCTGATGTAACTAAAGCATAAGCAAACCATACAAAATATGGAAAATCCTTGCTTATCATGGCAAAATATTTAAGTAGACTTGCCAAGTGCCTTCAATAGGCCAAACTCTATAAGATTTTATTAACAGCAGGAAGTGAAATTACCCAGATCAGAAAAAAAGGCTCCATGGCTAAACTGTTTTTTGTTTGTTTGTTTTGTTTTTAACATTTGCAGCTATTGCACATAACAGAGAAGCCCACCTCAATTTCAATTAACCTTGTAACCGTAACCCTGTGCCAACAACCAAATTACCCTGCAAGGTAGTAAGGTAACACACACAGAGTAAGTTGTGAGCGGGAACTGAAAGCTTCCTAAAAGAAAGTTTCAAGGAAGTATAGGAAGGGTTTATGAATATTATTTTTAAATGTACCTTAAAAATAAGACTTTTGTCAGTGTAACTGAGAAATTTCAAATACCATTAAAGATTTGATGACATTTTCCAAGCTCGAGTCCATTTCAGAAAACACTTCAGAAGACATTTGAAAGAATTTTGTACAAATAAGTCAATACAATAAAAAGTATCTTCCACTTAATTTTTTTTTTTTTTACAGTTCTGTTTTAATACTTTTGTGTGTTGAGGAGGAAAATAAAATACCACTTTTCTCTGTCTTTTCACAGAAAATAAAGACTTCCCTATCATAATAATTGATGTAAGTAATTTCCCTTTTACCTCTAAGAGATCAAAGTCATTAAGTGGGCACCTATTCACTCAAATCAAAACGCTGTTGAACATGTGAACTTTGGTGTTAAAACTTTTAACTCTATACCCAGGTTTTTTTTTAATTTGAAAATAATTATTGTACAAAATATTAAAAGTTACCCTGTAGAGGAAGAAATGAGGCTACAGCAAGATTCTTCTGTCTGATGTTACGACTGGCAGCCAGAGAAAGTGAGATCACACTGAAGTCTTACATTGGGATTTCCCGGTAACAAGCTTTTAGCAAACTGGAGACACACTGACCTCTTTTGGGCAACAGGAAACAGCAGCTACATGGCAGAATTCTGCACAGAAACTCTACTTCTTGTTTATTCTCATTATACCCAAATTTCATTGAGGACAGCTATGCCAAACCATATGTTTACACTTGTAGAAAGCAGTAGCCCTTCAAATGTATCAGAACACAAAGTATCTTAAAACTTTAAGATGGATTAATTCCCAAACCTCTATTTTGATTTTTCAGCACCTCCAATTCAGTAATTGATGAACTTCATAGACAGGTTTACATTCATGTGACACTGTCCTAAAAATAGGCACTGTACAAGTAGCTGCCTTTAAAACTAAGATATACGTTATGAAAAATGGTTTTACAATCTTCATGAAAATGGTCAAAAATTCACATGTAGGTTTTGATCAGGAAAAAAATAGTATGAGTTTCGAGTTGTTCTACTTATGCATTAAATACCTGTTTTTAAACCCCTCATTTTTCACTCATGTGGGACTAAAATTTTGTTAAAATTCGATCTTCACATCCTTTTTTTTTTTTTTCCACAAATCCAGAGTTGGCTTGCAATCTAAGTTACTCTGTCTAAAAAAAATGACCATTAAAATATGGTGACAATTGCAAAAATTATTTGCTGCTTTAGCAAAACTCCTCTCTTGCACTTGCCTAAGCATGCAAATAAAATGAGAAAGGTGGAATTTAAGTTGACATCCATCATCTAAGAGCAAAATTTTACTGTTGAGAATACCAAAATTCTCCAAGAACGTCAGGGTGCAGCAGAAATCATCAGGCTACCACTTAAAAAAGACTGACAAACTTTTTCAACAGGCTGAAATGGAGTTGAGTGAAATTTTATGATCAGAAATGCCTCTTAGAGAGGAAGTTTTCCCCTT
Organism: Merops nubicus; assembly: GCF_000691845.1. NCBI lineage: Eukaryota > Metazoa > Chordata > Aves > Coraciiformes > Meropidae > Merops > Merops nubicus. The sequence goes on from NW_008618268.1 coordinate 56,190, forward strand.
CCCCTCAATAATACTCCTGCAATGAGTTACTGAAGTAGGGAACTCTCACGCAGTTTATGTTCTCATCGACCTGATCATTCCTGTCCAAAACACACACATGGACCTCGCCGCCTTTTCCGAAAGAGATCTCACCCTTTTAGCCACAGCAATGAATCAGCTGGATCCTTTCAGTACTAGGAGAGTACAGTGTATGTTTTACTACTTTGATTAAATTTTTTTCCTGTCAATAGATATGCAATACATACAAAGCACCAAGAGATATCAGAATTTGTTCCATATTAGGATTTGAAAAATTTACAGCATATTCTCATCAAAGAAGCCTACAAAAGCAAAGGACCTCAGTTCAATGAAGCAGGCCTATTTGCAAGGTGAAACAAACATATTTTAATGGTTTTAAACATCTTCCAAACACTTTTCCCTTCTGCTTGTTTTTCTTTCTATTTCTTGTCCAAGTCTTTTAGGAAGAAACAGGAAGTTTTCTAAAGGAATTTATATATGCTATACACTAACAGTGCTTTAGTAATCCAAATTATATGTATTTTTACAATGGCCTGTCACTATACTTACCAAAAAGAATTTGCCCATTCACAGCTCACAGATGAGCACCACTAAGAAGCAAAGACACCATGTGAGGTCCATTCCCCAGACATTCCCTTTGGTCCATGGAAGACAGTGCAAGCATCTATCGTGAGCACTATCACCAAGAATCTTCCATACACTTTTTTTTTTTTTCCATGAAATTACCTCCCAAGGTCAATTAAAAAGCATTGTTTTAAGGACTTAACATACTCTAGAACAGAACCACCTTATATCAAAGATACATTCTTATAGCCTTCTTTCTAACCCAAATTTAGAATATGTATACTCAAAGTCACAAGGCTGACGAGGTTCAATACATATCCTAATCATCTTATCCAATAATAAAATACCACAGGAAAAAGTTTGCCAAAATAAAAATGGGAATATTTATTATCTTTTCTACTAAAGCAATGAAGATCTTTTGAGATTATACATTGGTCTTTGCAATTGTTTCTACAACTGAACCCTTACTTTTCAATTTTGTAAAAAAATTAGACACATACTTCATAAAAACAAAGACACAGGGTATGCCACTGAACAACTGGATAGTATTATAACTGTTAGTAGGGATGAGCAAAGAAAGCTCATGCTTATGCTTAAACTCTGGCATTTGTATAATGATCTTATATTCAAGTGGGACAAAATGGGTACATTTTTAGGTCTGCTTCCCAAACTTTCAGAAATCAAATCATTAAATACTGAATTTGACCAAGAGAAGCTAAACTTTACTTAGCAGTACTACATGCACAAGATGCAGGGGAAGGAAGAAAATGAGACCAGTGCATACAGTACAAGACTCAATGTTACAATTTTGTCAAACGTGCGCTGGACAAAATTGAAAGTTTATGAAAAGTTTTATTTGTTGTCATGAAAATAGTTTCAGAAACACATAATTGTATGTATTTTGCAAAGTCCTCACTTGGCCTCCTGAACTTTCTTGGCATTCTGTTTTTCTTTTGCCTAGAAGACAAAAGGAGATAATGTTAAGCTCTGATAAGACAAAGATCTTTTTGGAGCTCTGAATGACTACTGACTACATTTTTGAACATTCAGTGAAATATGCTGTAGAAAGAGATATTTAAAATGTAAATTTAGACGTTTCACAAGTATCCTACTACTATTGTACTAGGCTCGTCTATGAAGTCTTTAAAGAATACATATAGGCTTAAATATATAGTATGAAAGAAACTGCAAGATTAGGTAACTTCATAATGGAAAAGGAGACGTGAAAAAAAGCACTAATTTAAAAACACCATTTAAACCTCATTTTTCATACCTCCACATTTATTTCAATTAACGTCGAAATAACTCTTCCTAATAAAAACATTTTATGTCAGAAGGAAACTCAACATTCAGATATACTGATAATCACAAATTAAACTCTGAAGCAACCGAGATTTTTTTTTTTTTTTAGGTCTTTCAAAAGAGCAGAGCAGAAAAAAGCACAAGAGTTCCTACCAAGATATTTGCAAACAGATCCTCATGTGCTAATTGACAGATAGTTCAAACTGACAGAGTACTAGAATTTTCTTCCTTATGAACTTAGTCTTAAAAATATTAGGCAAGGAGAGGGAACAATTCAGATGTAATACTAACTATCTTTGGGTCAAAACATTTGTCCATTCTGTATCAGAGCACTGCATTTGTCCATTCTGTATCATACACACATAAGTGGTATAAGTCACCACTTACACTTTCTTAATGAAATTCAGCTAAAGAATATACTCATTAAATAATATTTAGCTCTTCTCTCATTATAATAATATAGAGATTATTTTTCAATGAGTTCAAAATTAGGGATGTTGCCTATGGTACATGAGTAGATATGCAAGACTTGACTGGCCATACAGTTTAATAACCTTGCAAAAGTGACAGACACACTTTGATAAACAAGCCTTAATATAAATCTTTACAGTAAAGTAAATTTTAATAACTAGATATCTTAAAAAGGGGAAAACAATGAGCCAGTAAATCAGTGTAAGAACCGAGAAAATGAGATTTGCAGCTCCCTAGATTACCACGATCTGTGCAAAGGTTGCCCTCTGGCGTTGACAGTTAGGTAAAGCAAGACAACCCAGTATTGACAGTGGAGGCTGGCCAAAGGACAATCTTCTACATAGACATCTGTGTGTGCATACACTTAAATCATCTCCAGTTGAAAAAGGGATATCAAGGTAGTATGGGGAACTCTACCACATAGAACTGGAGCTACACATCACAATTTTAATAGGACTTCTAACTACCCATGTAGAAAAGCCCAAATTATATGTCCCTTGTATTGTAGCACCTTGTGCACTGTAACATCATTATTTAGCAGATATTGAATTGCCTCTTCCTGTATCACCACTAGAAAAAAAAATGTTTAGGTTACCAAAGGGGAGATACAGTTTGATTTTCCATAATACTACTGCAATGTTGGTTGGTGCTACAATCTCCAATCTGCACTGGGTTTAGTGCTTTGCAGTTCTCAGGAGGCACATCAGGTAAACCAGCAATATATCTGAATTTAGTGGTTTAAACAAACAAACACGTGCCATTTATGCTTCCAGGATATTTGACTACATTTTTATTTTAAGCAGAAGGTACAAAGAATTACATTAATATGCTGTTTCTTAAAAGTCAGCTTGGAAATACTCACTTTTTCTACTAATGGTATTAACTGCTGGTGCTCTGCTAGAGTCTTTAATAATTCCATAATGAAAGGCAGGTAGTTATGTTTCCTTCTAATATTTTCAATCTAAAAATACATTAAAAGCATTAACAGAATTATTATATGGCTAAACAGTGATTTTTCCCATGCCCATTGTCATGGTTCTGTCATACCCGACAGCTTTCCCTTCCTCCCCCCCCCGCCAAAGAAACAGGTTTTTTTTTCAACTTTAGCCACCTAAAAATAAAATTGAAGCAATAAAATCTTGAACACATGGTGAGAAAGTATATGCCAGATGAATTTACTTAAGGCACAAATTCTCCTTATTTTTGTCATACTAACTGAGAAAGCCTCAGTGATTGAGTTACATGGTTTAGCCTCTGCAGTAACACTGACAAGGACTGTTAAAACTCTTCACTTTTTTCCCCTCAACTTAAATAGCAGCTTGGCCTATTTATTTCTACAGTCCTTGTGTAGTTGTGGCCTCAGCTAACTAAAGACTTAAACATTTCTGTAATGCAAAAGCATAACTATTTTTATTATACTAAATGCTTTGCAGCTTCTGCAATAGCTCTGTCCTTGAGAAAGAGTTTTCAGCTGAGAGGAACATTGTCCATAGACCCTCAAGTAGCTTAAAACAAAAAAAAGTTCACTTTTAAGCAGTTACCACAATATTTCCACAGACAGTAAGGAACTGTAAGGCTGTTTGGTCCCCAGTTTCACTTGTGTGCTTACACTCACAAGATATTTTTTTTTAGTTCCTTGAACTGCATCCTGACGTTGTGAAACACACTGTAGCAACATTGCTCTAGACAGGTAACACCACCACTTTACAAATTAACAAATGTACTGTAGGAGTACATTTAAAATTATCATTTAAAATAATTTAAAATGTATATTTAAAGTACTTCTAAAATTATCATTAGAATTACTGAAGTCTGTACCGTCTAGAAACTAGTGAAAACATATCTTTAATTTTTAATGAAAAAAATAAAAATCTAGTGAAAACATTTCTTTCATTTCTTTACCTGTTGACATATACAACTTAATCTAGCCATTTTCTATACCCTGCCAAACACAGGTTAAGGGAGGAAAAAAAAAGTTGTTACTCAGCTTTTTCCACCCTTCCCCACCAAAAAAAACCCCAACAACATTTCTTTAAAAGTATTAGAGAACTATAAAAAAAAATTCCAAGTGATGATTTCCATCTTGGAGAAACTTTCCCATATCTCATTTTCATTATTACCACACTTCATTTCAAAGAACAACACACATTCAGCACACACACAAAGTACTCATTTAGGAAAATGCAGAGCATGCCAGTTGTGTCTTCCGTGCTTCCCACAGAGGAAAAGACAGCAGGTAAACTGTAATGGAAGAACAATTCAAGCACCCTAGCAGAGCCTCTTCACTAAATGCTATGCAGGCACCCAGCTGTCAGACCAGGAGATGTATGTGCAAACACAGAATGAATCTATAAATTAAGTTGACAGCATCTCCTGATCAGTTTTCAGCACCAACTGATGCATCAACATTCTTCATTATTGACAATAAGAGCTGCAAGAGCTTGTATGGATGCTCTGTAGAAAAGTTCACAACTAACACGTCAAAATCATTCCAGTAAAAAACAACAAAAAATCCTACTTGGTAAGAGGCCACTATTACATCTAGTAATGCAATCACCAACGCCAGCAAAAAAAAGGCTGATCAGCCTCCTAGGGCACACAGCAATTTCTTTGTAGGAGTTCTATAACTCACTATGCTTAAAAATACTTTAAATTTTGAAAGACACAAAGAAATGGCAAAACAAAGGGAGCTATAGAGACCATTACCAAAAGACTGGTAAGCCTTAGGCTAAAAGGAAGTAAACTAGTAATGAAACTGTGAATTCAGGAATGCAACATAAATTTTTGTAGCATTCTCTTTCTAGTACCCATCCAGTTCCTTCAGATTACTTTCAACAGCCTCCCATAGACATAAAACCTGACTTTTCTTACAACTTTTACAGTAACTGAACTGAAAAAGCAAAGGCTACATACCTTATATCTTTTTAATTTTTGGTTCTCCTCTTCAATTAACATCTGGTATTTTGCAACTTCTGATTGTATAGAACTTAACATATTACTACTTTGATCTGTATCCATAGGCTCCTCCTTCCACAAAACAGAAAAAGTTAAATAGATTACACTAAAAATAAAATATTAAAAATGCAGTAAATTAAAATAAGCCTTAAGAGTATTTCTATCATAGAAAGATTCAGTCTTGCTTACAGTTATAGGAACATTCTTGGCAGTTATAAAGAGATTATCTCAGGTACTAGGAAAGTAACAGTTCCACTACCACAGAAAGTAACTCAAGCCAGAGAGCCACAATGATGTGGTCAGGCTGTACTGAGCTCTCCAATTAGGTCACTTGGAACTAGCCAGAGCTGCATCAGTGCAGCCACACAGCACTACACTGTGCTGGACATATCCATAGTAACCCTTCCGTGCTTTTTTTAGGGATGCTTCATTTGGAGGAGATGAATAATAAAGGGAAGACAGAACCATATCAGAGAACTACTCCAGTAAGTTAAATACCATGGCCTACCTCTGCAAGCTGCTGCTGTAATTCTGCAATCCTCTGCTCATATATCATCTTTCTGTCAGATACAATAGCCATCAAGTTAAACCTTATTTCACCTTCACTGTATCTAATTGAGGAACAAAGAAGAAACAAACCAACCACACTCAAACAATACACTTTCAAAATGAGTCATTAACATCACAACTAAATGAGGAATGCATTTTTGTGGAAAAGAATTTAAATGTATATTAACTTGTGCTACAGATTCAATCTTGCTGCAAAGTAAAATCGGACCTCATACGAGCACTTGCAAATACGTAACTCCTAACAACCTCCTTCACCAACATATTACTAATTCCTGTCAGTGACACAAAAAATGTAATATTACAACTGTTCAAAAAAGGAAACAGAATATGACCTGACAACAAAACCGCCACACACAAGTCTTTAATTTCTCCTCACTGCTGCTTGTTAGAAAATGTCAGAGACTTCTTTATACAAGGTGAAAAGTGCATTCAACAGACTGTCAAGCCTTTTAGAGTTTAAATTCTCCAAATGTGACTTGGCAGCAACATTTTTCTTATCAAAAATATTCAAATAAAAGTCTTTGAAAATTACTGTCTGAAAATGGCATCAAATCCACTTTCTAACACGTATAGGGCTGCAGTTTGGGGTCAGAGTTAAGAAATAGGAAAACTACAGTAAGTTTTTCCAGTTTAAATTTTTAAAACAAGCCACAGACCTCAGAAAAACTTTTTCTCTGTAAATACCACTGTATGAATACAGCTATCTGGTATTTTTAATTATAAGCACAAAGCCAAACTTTATCCGTAACAATTACACTCTTAGTTTTCACTGGCAAAGACCCACATCTGTCTAAAGGAGCTCATTATCTTGCTCTTCACTATTACAGACACCTACTTCTATTAGTCATATGGGAACACGACATATTTGACTTATCTCAACTTATTTGGCTCACGTTAGGCAATAGGTTCTGAATTTACACAGTGATATGCACACAAAAATGATGCGTGTCATTCCTTAGCAATTTAGTTGAAAGCCTTTAACTGAAGGAAGAGTAAGAAATATTTTAACATGTATGAGGTGCTATATTTTGAAAGCATCATGACCATTTACTTTTGTATACGTTTCTCTATAACAGGCCGTACAGCGCTTATCCAGTCGTCTTGATTGCATGCACCTGGGAAAAAACAATGAAAGAAAGATTAATCATCTTTGCAAAATTTACTGCAAACTGAAGACTTGTATAATTCAGGTTTATGCAGCCACTTCAGAGTATGTTTCAAGTTTTTCCTTGGAAACTGCACTCTCAAATTACCCAGGGGATTTTCTGGGAGGTGGAAGACATTTTTAATAACAACATTTAGATAGCATACTGGCTAACGCAGTGGAGCAAAAATTCATTTTAAGGGCATAAGCATCTAACATATTTTGTGATAATAAGAAACAATGGTAAGAGAGGAACTATGTTACTTGATTTTTATGACAGAAGACAAATTAGTTGATATGACACCATAAAACAAGACAGCAAAAAAGTATGGATAGTTTTTCCATTTAGAAGATGAATGGCTGTTCCCTTTAGACAGAGTTAATACTATGTAGATGCAATACGTTAAAATTCAGACACAGGAAAAAATACAAAAGGATATATGATAGATAACTTGATTTTAAGATAAATGAGAGAATAACTAAAGCTGATTTCATAAATTGATAATACCTCTCAAAAATTCAAGACCTTAAAGCAAATAGAGACTCATGATCTGACAATAAAAGTTATGTCACTGGTAGGCCTGCAGAATCTACGGTCTCTTTAGCCAGACTAATGATGAGATTTAGCAGCAAGTTATTATTCAGCACAAAAATAAATACAACTGCCAAGAAAATGGGGAAAACACTCTTGAAACAAATTGTGGAACATACTGAGATTATATCAGACTCCAAAGAAAAGTGCAGATGCATGATAGGTACTGTAGAGGCACACATAGTGCAAGTTAAGAAAGATTACAAGCCAAAACAGGAGCAAGTCTTAAAGAGACTAAAACTATGCCAGAAGAAGCTATTCTTTTTAAAAAACATTGGGATAATCTTTGCTATCTGGGAAGAAAGAAGGCAGTGTGTAAACACCAGCCACATAATATATAAAAAGTGTATGGAGTCAACGGTATAGATGCACAAAAGAAACAAACAACGAAATAAATGGAACATTTACATTCGAACTGGAAAAAAACCATTGCCTTGAAAACATGACTTGGCAACTGTCCTGGGCAACAATACCATAAAAAGGAAGACATGGCAAAAAAACACTAGCAAAAGGAATTGCACACTGCCAGTAAGGAAAGCCAAAAAGATTACATAGTTTTGTCAGGTTTCGTTAGAGCCAGCTGAGAACAACCTATTTCCTCATGTAAGTAAAGTAAACATCCACAAGAAATGGGTTATGTGAACTTCTCTCTTGCAACAAAACTATTAGGGTATTAGATATTGGATTACATGGCCTATTCATTTGACTACTCAATGAGAGAGAGATTAGAAACATGGAGGAAGCAGGAAGAAAATGAAATTTTCAGACCAACAAAAATAAAACAATATAAATGACAGCAAAGAAGTATGATGCTGAATAGCATATTAAGAAAACTTTAAAGATATGCTTTATTTTAATAAATAACTTGATCTGATCCTAAAACATACAACCAATTTGTTGCAGGAAGCTCTTGTTAAAATGATATTCAGAAAAAATAGAAAATAAAATATTACCTAAATCAATTGGTCCTTCCCTTAAGCCATCTAGTTCATACAGCCGCCCATTAACAGGAACATAGCTTACAAAGTGAAATGCATCATCTTCTTTTGCTGCAGACTTTGCATCAAATTCAAACATCTGTTGTCTGCAAAGAAAATTTAAAAAAAAAAAAAAAAAACTGAGATGAAAAAGAATTTCCACAAGTTTTGCCTAGATTTAAAACATATGTTACCTGGCAAAACTGTTGTGAACTTGCCGAATCACTTCTGAGTTGCTTAGTGCCAAACCTTTCATCTGAAAGTAACAGAATTAAATTGTAAGCCAGCACAGATATAACAACGTACTACTTAAAACACAGAAAATAGTAGACACTTACCGCAGCATCAAAACTCTGTGAAAATTCTTTAAATTCTGACAAAGTCTCTCCTAGATGGATATCTTGATGAGCACAATTTAAGAGCACACTTACTATGGCTTGAGTAGCACACGCATTATTAATTACCTAGAAAAAAGTGTTGAGAATTTCTTCAGTACTAGTGACAGAAATTTAACTTACGCTGGGCACCATTTTTTATGTTAAACACACTCTATGCTGATTCACATTAGAGACTCACTCTAAAATGGCAGAAAATCTCTTCTAAATAGCCAGAGAAAAGCCGTTACTGTGGAGACTAATAAAATGAACACTGGATGGCTGTCACAATCATTGATAAAACTGGTTTTTCACACATGCACTTAGAAATTCTGTCATTTTACTGCCTCACCATCTCCCTAAAGTGATTAGTACAGGGCATAAAAGAAATACAGGAACCCTCTGATCTCAGTGGGAAAAAAAACATAATACTATTCAAAGCAAGCTGTCCAAATCACATTGTTCTACCTATGGTCTTAAAAAAAAAAAAAGTCAGCTCTCCTAAAAAGAATGTCCTTCAGATAATCAGAATTCCTATAAGCAGTAAAAGCTAAAAAAAAAAAAAAAAAAGAAAAAATAGGGACAACAAAGGACATTAGGGAATCTATAATTATTATAATACGTTGCATTGGACAAAAAAAAAAACACCCCTGGGATAAACTAATAAAATTTAGAGGTGTTCCATGATGTAAAGATCTTTTGAAAGATTGTTCGCTCATTACTAAGCCATAAGGAATTTGTTTTTCACTTATTTATCAATTTACAATATAGCTATCCTTCTCAACCTAACATTTAACTTACTAGTTTGTGTGACACCCTTCCTTAGACTTAAGTGTTACATATTCCATTTTTAGAAAATACAAAGCCCTTCATATTACAGCCATGTCTTTAATATTGATTAGTAATACCCAAACTAAAACACAGTATTGAAAGAAAGAGAGGGACTACAAGGATTACCATAATCTGAGATTTAATTAAAAGCACAGTAATCAAATGGTGTAAGGCCATAAGACAAGAAAGACTTCATATAGGCAGTTTTTTTCTCAGTGAGCTATAGGCTAGGAAAAATAATGTGTATCTTCAGTCTATGAGACTATTTTGCAATTGAAAATGCTACTTAAACATTTAGGCCTGCCTGGGAGAAGATGTGATTTTGTATTAAACAAATGAAAATTAGTTTGGGCTGTCAACACGAAACCACTTCCAACAAGAAAGGAGAAAAAAAAAAAAACAAAAACAAAAACATAAAACCCAACCCATCTGGTTTACAATCAAAACTAGTCCCTGATGAAGGAAAACTTACTATTCTAATACTATAAGCCACATGATATATTAATTTACTATACTTCAGAGTGGTTTCAAGTTCAGACTATGCCTGTATAGTGCAGATGACAAAAAATAATAAAGCACTTAATTTAAGAAAAATAATTTACTTCAATGCTGATCAAGGAATCAACTACACATGCAAAACAGATTAGAGCAACTGAAATGAAAATTAAATAAGCTGCAGGCACACAAACTGAAGGCTAGAGTTCACACAATTACAAAATAAGGGATATAGAAAGGAAATTCATCAAGGGCAGTGAAATCATGAACAAAAGCAGAAAAATTAAAACACACAGACTACTAGAATGACAATTTGAGAGAATTAATACTGTGACACAAAAAAAGGAACCAAGAACTAAAGATTCTGAGTTATGACTAGGGAACAGTATAAGAGACAGTTGTAAAAGTAATACAAGGAAGAAAGCAGAAAGATTCTCAGTGAATTAGAGTGGGTTAACCTGAAGCAGTGGTTACAAACACTGTAATTAAGCTAATAAAGGAAAAACAAGGCAGAGACACCTGTGGGAGGGTCCCTACAGCAAACTACACTTGTTAAATGACATGTAATACAGGACACGAGAGAGAGAGAGAGAGAGAGAGAGCGAGCGCGCGCGCGAGAGCGCGCGCAAGCACTAAATTGTAACTCTTTGTACAAAAAAAAAATCAAGATGCAACAGTCACTCTGGCAGACTGCTCACCTAATAATGGCATCAAAAAAGGGAAGGGAAATTAAGAGAGATTTTGTGTCTAGAGGCAAAATCAACAGAAAAATTGTGTTGGACCAGCTGGATACAGGAGCTTTAAACAGCAGAAATACGAGGAAAAATTAAACTCAGCAGGTAATTTGTGGTCTCATCAAATATTTGCCTTTTAGCATAAATATATTTGTGTTCCAGCTACAGTATGAGAGGAGTTTGTCCAAGTATGTAAGGACCAAGCTAAACAACCCTGTCTTGCTGCTAGAAAAATAACACACAACAGATGCAGATCTTGGACCAGTGGCCTCCAGCTGTTGAAATGAAAATACAACTACAGATACTCTGCAGCAAGTAGGAGGCAAGAGGGGTTAAGGAAAAGGCAGCAAGAACAGTCCTGCAGCAGAGGAATAGAACCAAGTGCAGGGGTTACATGTAAAAAGATGGTGTGTTCCTTGACATAGATGACATGAGAGAACTACCAAGATGGAAGAAGGAAGTACCTAGCTAGTGACTGTTCCTGGGCAGGGTGAAGGGGACAGAGTGAGGGGGAAGTGACTGCAGCACCAAATATAGATGAGGGCAAGGTTCATTTGTCACAGGGGCACAGCATCTTATGAATGCACACAGCCAGTCCAGCACTCCTACACACACGAGCTAGTGGGTTCAAAAGAGAAACTGGTCAGCATATCCATCCACACAAATTTCCAATGTATCTCCCACTTAAGGCTAGGAGAAAACATTTTTTACATTTAGACAGAAGGACAAAACATGCAGGTTGACCCAGAAATATTTTTACTTTGACATGAGGAAAATCAAGATAATTTTCTGTATTTGTTCAGAAATCCCAACATCTGCTTATTTCTGTCCAGGAAAACCTCGTGAGATATTTATATGCTGGACTCCACCTGGAAGCAGATACTCCTATTTGAAAGATTTCACCAGCAAAGCTACAAGGTGTATTTAATAACATTTGAAAGAAAACAGTAACATATAAACAGATGTATATGCACAACACTAAGATGATTTCAAAAAACCTGAGAAGATTGCTATATCACCAAGTGAAGCTCAGCTTAAAACAAACAAGGGAAGCACTTGGATGTGCTGCTTGGGCACACTCTACAGTGAAGATGCAAAACTTCATAACCATGTGTCTTTCTCTAAGGATCTAATCTGAGTTTCTAGATTAATTTAGGGCTGAAGCACCTTAAGCTCTCACATACTCTGTCAGATGGATGATATATTTTCTTTTTCAAAATGCTGTGGACAACCCTGGGCTGCAATTAGTAGTACAACCAGCAAATCTCTTGGGTTCACTAGAGCATCCCACTATTACAAAACAGTGGGCTTTACAAAGCTCAACAGGAAAAAGTCAGCATCAGAACAAAGTCACAACACTTACTCTTGTTTAAAAATCTTACTTTTAATTTTTATTCCATTGGAATAAAGATATAATCTGCCTATATTTATATGCAGTTACTGAAAATCTCTGATTACATGTGTTGCAACTTCATTTTACTTCTTGTAAGTTAGCTGTTATCCCAAGTTCGGCTTTAACACTGACATATGATCTATCAATGTTATCAAATCTGAATATGTCAAAAATTGTGTTTGAAATCAACTGAAGCACTGGAAATGTTAATTAAAAAAACACACTCTCATATAGTATTTTTCCATTAGTTGCACAAAAATAACTAAAGACCAATGTTTTGCTAGTAACAGTATCATTCAGAACATCCTCCTTCCAAAGGCATATAGACTGTTCCAAATTACTGAAATCAATGGGGTTTTTTTTTTTAATCACAACTGTGATGTTCTATCATCACAATGCAGCACAAAATAAACACATAGCACCAAACAAAGGCATGATAACAATACCTGAGTAATAAAACCTGAAGAGGTTACTGAACTACAAAATTTTAGCACATATGTCTGCAACAGTGGCGTTCTTTTTTATCAAGAGACTTCTGCAGTGATCAGCACAGAATACAGCTACTCAAAACAGTGCTGAAGATCACCGAGTAGATCAAGTGGCACAACCCTGTAGCCACTGTGTCTAAAAATAACAGCAAGAGCCTAGTTAAGCAACACAGAAATCAGGAAATTCAGAGTTAAGGCTGGAATTGTACCCTTAACTCACCTCATTGTGCCTAGGTATCCTAGCTCAAAGGGTATGTAAGATCATCCAGAGTTCTGTGGCCTCAAATTGAGAACCAAATCATACCTAGGCATAACAGGGAGGCCAAATTTAACATAAGTGCACATGAAAGTGATCATTAAAAAAAAAAGAAATCTTTTAATATGCATGCATATTAGACAGACTTCACAATTCAACATCCCCCAGCATACTCATTATTTTAAAAAGATCTGTTTGTCATTTGGAATTCAAAGGCAACATCACCATGAAAGTGGATACGAGTAAAGTGTGAGCATGCACAAACTTATTAATATAGTGTTTCCTAATGTAATTTTAAAGCTATTTTGTTGGACACAGTTTGAGAGCTGCAGCCTTTTATGTTTAACTAAATTCCCCTGCCCCCCGTCAACATTAAATAGCTTTTAAGAGGGAGCATTTCAGCTAAAATTGAACAGAAAGATCCATGCTGTAACAGCCTCATTTATTTCCCATAGTATATCGTTGTTACATACTAACAGCTATTTGCTAATAAAGGAATTACAACGACACTTTAAAACCTCCTCAGCAGTAAAATGGGCGACTTGGAAGGCCGCACAGACTCCGTTCCAAGAGGTGAGATAACCTCAGCACTGCTATAAAGAAACTCCTGTTCCCTCTCATTTACCTTGCACCAGCTTTGCCCTGTACAGACTCACAGAACAAACACATCTCACAACAGGGCAGGAGAGCAGCCCAGACACAGGCAGAGACTGCTGGCTGATGAGCTGCAGTGGCTCATGGAAGTTCAATGAGCAGCTGAGCTGCAAGAGAGGCACAGAACCACGAAGTCAAAGGAGAGTGGCTGCGAGGAACGAGACATCCTGCTCCTGTCACCAGCAAGTGATCAGATCAGCCATTTGCTTCAGAAAACACCATCAGTCCTCAAAATATGGCTTGTCAAGTTGGATCTCTAGCCAAGGCTAACTTCTTCCAACGTGAAAGTCAGAGCTAAACTGGGATTGCAAATCCCCTCAAAATACCCAAACCAGCTTCTTTACTTATTTGAGGATTCTTAAATTTAAATTTCTTTGTGACTATTTCACTAGTTGTTCAGTCCAGGCAAAAGCAAACTGACATGAAACAGAGACACATATGTCTACAAGAAACGTTTGGGTTTTGCTAAGCCACTGCACTTGGCTAGCAGGCAACACTACAAGGGGAAAACGATATTCTAATTTTGAACTCTTTGCAAGTTATTTTTGAAACATATGCCACACCAACAAGTGCCATAAGTAGGTACTACTATTTCAAAATACTGAATGCTTCTAGAAATTCCTTTCCATACTGAAATTAATGAATTCTTAGAGTCACTTCAGCACATCCTCAAAGGTAGCAGTTGAAGGAGGGGGAAGACTATAAAGTACCTACACCTCCACAATGAGGTTTTAGGCTTAAGAAAGCAGTGAAATATGAATGCTTCAAAGTGACAAAATAGATCTTCCTCATTAGCTTTTAGTTTTCTGGCTTTGTTAGTAAGTCTAATACTCAAATTTTCTGATACACATACTGCAGTACCAATTTAAAGCTCAACAGAGCTTCTCTTAGTTCCTTACTTTTAAATACAGTATCACACTTCAGAAAAGGAAAGTGGAGAGGTGAAAAAAAAGCAAAATTATTGGAACTAGCAGACAAATGCTTTGAAATGTCTCCATATCCACAAGAACAGCAACTCTGGAAGAATCTCATCTGCTTTCAGGAAACAAGAAGGATTAAGTCCCTTGAATGAGGGTAAATCTGCCTTCATCTGAAAAAAATTCTCTACATTTATATCTAATTTCCCCTTACCACATAACTACCCTTTTGAGAGTTTTATTAAGAACTTTCCCTGAGGTTCTCTGCATCCAGGCTATTCTGTAGCCACAGCCTACTGATCACTAACAATACGTTTGACTAGGTAGAGATCACAACCTAAACCAGTGTCTATCAAACACCTATAAGGACATTGGCAACCCACTGCTGATCATTGTATCCGGTGAATGGTGGACACTGTTTGTCAGCACTGAAGAGCTGCAGCAGGGGAAGAATGAAGAAAACAACATTAAGAAATCCAAGGAATAAAGTAATGCTCAACAGCAAGAAGCAGTAAGTTAATTATAAAAAGAAACAAATTAAAGATTATTAGCTGTCCATCAGAAGTACACATACAGAGTAGCCAGGAGCCCTATAGATACACCTAACGTGTCCATAGTTTTCTGTATTTCCACACTTTCAGGCAGAAAAAGTGTGTGGAAGCTTCTTTATATGTTGATATTTACACAGAAAACACTTCTGTGTTTGTGGGGAGTGGAAAAAAAAACAAATACAATTCCCCCTTCTTGACCTCTTCCCCAAAAATCAACAACTGGTCTATGTGTCAGTCTTCACAGAAAGCCTAATCATCTGCCCTTTGATATGAATGCTTTGTAATTAACACATGTATGATTAAAGTGGTTGTTTGGACTGTTACATTTATCACTGCTGGAAAAGCAGGTCTTGAAAAAGATGTAAAAACATTTATTAAATACTCCTATGTTCATTTGAGTCACTTCTGCTTCTCCTGCTTGCAAGCAACATGCACAACACCCTGTCAAAGCCAACAAAATTTCAGTACTACATGGTATTTAATAAAACACATCATCAGAACCAATTTTTTATGGAATCGCTAATTTTAAGCTCACCTTTCTGAATTAAGTACTTTAAAGTTCCATGCCAAAGTAGTCTGCAAATACTTAAAAGAAAGTATTGTCCTACAGCTTATACTGTCCTGCCTACAGCACATTTGAGAAACACAAGAAATAAAAACTGGACCAAAATAAACATTTCTTCCTAGATTTTGTTGAAAGTGGTTTCAAAAAAATATTTTGCTCATTCTGCTGAGAACATTTACCAAGTAGTTATTTATTGCACAGAAGAGTTACTTACTCTTATAGGAGAGGTCTGACAAACAAATAAGAGCTTTACTTTTCCATAAGTAATATATTTGTCTGATTTGACAGATCAATCTGATCTGCTTTGTTGATCACCTTTTAACACCCAGTTCCTACTCTCACAGAATTTGTTGAAGTTATTTCACAAAAGGAGGCTAATTTTTGCTATTAAAAGGTACGCTTTGTGGCATATCCAAGAACAATACTGAACTCACCATACCTGTTTCGCAAAAAAAATTGTATCCAGTCTGGAATCCTGAACAACAGAACCTGCTGGTTCCTCTCCAGGCTGCCACTTGAAGAGGAAAATGAGTCCATGTACTGGCCTAAAAAATAAAATTGACAGGTAAATGAAACCACCTATAGTGATGAAAAATATGAAAGCAAAAAATCTCTGCCACAATTTAACTGTATGCTTGTTTGGTAATTCTGTTAATTGTCTTCCTTAACACAGGGAATTTGCACTGAAATTTTCAGTTGTTTTTTAATTGGACAGAACATATTTCAGGCTCCTTTCCATATATGCTAAACAATCTCAATCCGAATGAATTAGGACTTAGTAATTTTTTGTAAGTCAGGACCAGCTTCCCTGGTTACTCTATTACAGTTACACAGCATTCATTTGCATTTGATAGTGATAAACAGTGATCACAACATAAGTCAATCATAAACAAGAGCTGGAATTAAAGTTCTGGTAATCCTTTTAGGTATAAAAGAAATATTCAAAGAGGACCTCTTGTGAAACTTCATGCTTTGAGGTCTCTTTGAGAAATCTAGTTTTCTACTAAAATCATGCCTTGCTCTTCAGACCACGTCTTGCACAGTGAATAGCTTCTACTGCATGATGCACCGTATTTAGTATTCGCATAGTAAAAAAATTAGTAAAGGAAGCAACTCTTACAAAATCCATAGCTCTAGTAAAGCAGAAATTTATCTCAACATGCATTTAAGGTCATTGTCATGAAGGTGCTACAGAAGGTAAACATACTACTGTACTGCATAAGAACCCTTTCCTACGCTCCGTCCAGAAGTCTGACATGTCTTCTTAAACAGTGGGTACACCAAGGGAATTTGAAAACTGTTACAGGTCACCATATTCTTAAACTTGTTAGTGTTTCAGTTGAAGTATTGTATGCATGCGTGCAAAGGAAGGAAGCTGGCCATCACTCAAGGCTAGAAAGACAAATATCTGACAGCACAAGCAAGCTATTCCTTTATGAACAGAAGAGACAATGCTCTGATGAAGTATCACATGAAGTATATAATGCAGGCAGCAAATAAATCACTTCTCAAATAACATTTCTGCCACTTGTAAACTATCTTCAGTCATACAAAAATTCTAGAACTGCACCTTCTGTATTTCTTCTGAAATACTAATTACACAAACAGAGGATCAGCACAGGAACAGAATACGGTCAGAGCTGAATGACTTTCTCCTCTTAAACTCCTGTATGTGAACACAGGTAACACTTAATACATCACATACAAAATGGTAAATGAATTAATATTGCCTAATGAGGGCAGAACAGTTCCATATGACATCAGTCACTGTCAGTTCTAAGACTATCTGCCCTCACATACATATGGAAGTGCTTCGCAGGAAAAACAAGAGTAAGTACAGTAAGTTAAAGGCAACAGATGCAATATCATGTTATGTGATGAAGAAGGGAGATAAAGCAAGAAACAGAAGTTTATAAAAAATTTTCTTGAAGGATATAACACAAGGCAATGACAAAAAATCATTAGAAATCTGTTTTCACACTCTATCTGCTATTAATATCTCCCTCCAAAACCTGAAAAGCCAGATTATGCACCAATGCATTAATAAAAAGTAATTTAATTGCCAGTTAGTCAGTTAAATCAAAAATCTAATGAACTTCTGCAGAAAGTGAAGCAAAAAACTCCACAAAAAAAAAAAGCCACCAAAACCCACTCAAATTTAGCACATGCTTGCTGCGATGCCAGACAAATGTGAATAAACCCCATGTAGATTGGAAGAATGCCTTACTTCAATTTTTCAAAGTTCTCTGGTTCCAAACTCCATATTTCTTCAACTTGTGCTCCTCTACAACCTGAAACAAAGAAAGACACAGGTTTCTTCAACTAACCCATTTAAAAGCCAGTCAAGACTGACCCATGAAAGAACTATGGTAACATTTACAATTCGTACGTCCAGGATATAGGAAAGTCTATAACTTTAAGACTTTAACACATCTTCATTAAAAAACCAAACAAGACATGTGAAGAATTTCTCCTGTGTATGGTGATGCTGTCTTTGCAACACAGCTGCATATCAAAAAGAAGCAGAGGAGATGAACATGTCTTTGGTCGCCTTATATCCTCTGCTCAGCTGGAAACAACAGTGTTTTTAAAGACATTGTCAGCTAGTCTAAAGCAGAACTCAACATATCTATCTCCAAAGACCCATGATAGCAGACTGCAAATATTGTTAAAAATATACTCAAACAGGACATTTGTGTAAAACAGAGGCCCAAAAGTTTAAATACTTTGTATGGGGAAGATGAATCTTAGTTAAATAGAAACACAAAAGGAGAAAAACATGCCTGAGCTTCACTTGTGAGAAAACGATGTGATAGAAATCACCAATTAACAATTAACCAATAACCAATTAACCCAGTATAAAACGGTTTCACTTCTTTGGCCAAAACCCTGTGCAGGCTTATCTATTGTTACAGCCATAAAACCACAGTATTGCCTAAGATACTAAAAGCAAATCAACATAAAATTTCATATGCTAAAAGCCAGAGCAAGCCCTTTGCAGGCTACACAGGCTACCCAGCCTACTGCCGAACCCCACAGCTCAACCCGGTCACAGCTCGCCCCGCAACGTGTTGTCTCTAGGCGGCTCGGGACCCGAGTTGGCTAGCACAGGACCCAGCCCCGTGCAGACGCCGGTACTCTACCCTGCGCGGCACATCCTTACCGAGCCTCCGGCCGCAACGCAGCAAGCCTGAGTTCGCCACACGGCCCTGCGCCGGCTGCTGTTTTCCCCCGCCACCCTGAACCCGGGAACGCCCGGGCCGCGCCGACACCTCCGAGACACGCTCGTTCCCGTCCG
>NW_008618269.1:0-23048 GCF_000691845.1 Merops nubicus
AGACATTCTATGATTCTATGAAAAAAACCAAAGAAGTCACATGTATGATGAATTGATTAATTCCATTGCATTTCTCTTATTAAGTGTTCTGATAAAAACAATTTATAATTCATTGGGTTGTTCGCACTGAGGTCCACTGCCTGAGAGCAAAGGTATGAAAATACTTTTGAAGTCTAATTACAATGGCATATAACATTATTTTCACAGTTTCTTCCTAAGATGTTTGGGAAACTAGATAAATAGATGAACTTGAGGAAAAAAAAAAATTATGGACAATTATTTTGGTAGCCATAATCAAATATCTACTATTCAAGAGTTACTTCAAAATAAATTGTGCTTGCGTTGCTTTTCAAATGATACCATCAACTTTGCATATAGATTAAAATATGTATGCTAGGAGAGAATTGATCTAAGGGGGAAATCAATGTATTTCAAATTATTATTCTGTGACTGAGTCACACTACCATATTCCTCCTTCAGACTGCAGTGTATATAGGTACCAATTGAAATATAACAGTAACTTATCTTTATAACTTTCTATTCACCTGTGGAAATATTTTAAGCCGTAACTGAATCTAACATTTTTTTGAAGAGGGGAATTTAATACAATATTTTCAGATTATATTGGAAGAAGTAAGATCTCATCACAACAGTGTATTACGGAAGGACAGCACAATCTGTGTAGAGGTTTTTGACCAAGGAACTTAAGAAAAAAGAAAGTTTCTTTAATCTACCCAGTGAAGAACTCCCTCAAAAAAAAAATCTGATTGATGAATGTTCAGAAATGAAAAGGAAACAACTCATGAATGAATTTGACATAATAGAGCAGTGTAGACTAGAAAATGTGTGTGTGGGGGGGGAAATCACATATTTCTTGAAAGATACAGGGATATGCTTAGAGCTTTACAGCTGGCATTTTAAGAGGGTTATGTGTAATTCTCTTCAGAAATAATGTATTGCTCTTGTTTTAATGTGTAATACATTGGAGCTTCTTGATAGTCATGAGATTTCTGACACCCATCTTTTCCGTGTACAGAGGACAAGCCCTTTGGAACACAAACTATGTATTTATCTAGTTCTATAACATTCACAATGTAAGCACATTTTCTGTTGTATTTGGAGTTAAAAAAAACAACCAAAATTCCTGTAGGAATGAATAGTAGCTGATTTAATGTTTTCTTCATAGGAAATAAAATATATGTACAAAAGAATAAGAGCAAATCTGAGTTAAAAAGTCTTACTCTTAAAGTTACTTACATTGTTTAGGCTATCCTTTGCTAGCAAGACTCTTATTTTGAGAATCTCTTCCAAGTGTATTGTTCCAGTATGCCATGGTACTGAAATGAACCAGGAGTACAGACAGAGAGTCACACAACTCTTAGCTATGCGATGCTGGATTCGGATGTTGTTGCAATACAGTTTTATGTATGAGCATCTCACCTTTTTGGACCTGGTGTCTTTGATTAGTAGCTCCCTGCTGTCATACTGCTATAAAAATTATACCAACATATAGACTCCTTTTTGAAATAAGAATCTGAAAAATCTACATGTATAACTTGATACAGCCACCCATGATTATACATTCATTGCACTGCGTGGAGCCTAGAGCTTTTGAAGGCAATAGCAGGGGTTAGTTAGGCTAGATATCATGTGTGAATGGAAGTCATCTACAAAGGTACCTTTTATTTCTCTCTTTGAGCTGCCAGACTCTTAAGGGGGGGGTGGGTCTAATACTCAGTTCTCTAGAGGAAGGAACTTGCTCACCTAAGTAGTGGACTCTCAGATGTATAGAAGTTCAGCTTTCAGTTGTGTTATTAGGAGTGATTTATAACATCGGAATAGAGGATTTGTTATTCCAGAGATGTAATAGAAACAGTAAAAAGCATTCCTGATGAAGAGTGAAGAAAAGACAATTCAAATAAGGAAACTAATGTTATTCTTGAGGTTTCTATTGGTTTACAGATCAGCTTTAGCTCAGAGTCATTGCCAGACTTCTAATGTTCAGATTTCTACTTTATAACAGACTGTCCTTGTACTCCTCCGTAAGAATAGAATTCAGCTGCCAGCCTGGAACAAAAAGATAAGAATTTTCCATTTTTTCTCAGCATTTTGACAAAACACTCGTGTAGTTTTCTGCTGACTATTTGGCATTTCTGATAGGCAGCTTAAGGAGGCTCTTTCTCAAACTTTTGAACAGTGCTAGCAAATACCAATAACTAAAGCATACTTTAAAATGGCTAACAGACATTCAGGGATGTTAAGTTGTTTGCTCTTAATACTGAGAGAAGAATGCAGTTTCATTCCTCTGCCTTCTGACATGAACAAGACCTCAAAGACTCCATGCTCCATTAGCCTCCCATGATCAGTTGTCAAACTCCTGTTTGTTTTTTTTCCATTTGTTTTGTGTGTGTTATAGTTGTATCCAAGGGCAGTAATAAGGCCTGCTCTCTTCTGTCAACAACAATATCAACAGGTGGAAAGAAATGGCCTGGCAATAATTAGTTTAGTCTAACCTACTTAGAGTGAAGCTCTGTACTATAGCTTCCACAGTAGGTGAAATGTTGGTGTAGTTTTCTGGCTGTGCTGTCCAAACTCCTCAAGTGAATATGGTAATCTGTAGGCACCCAGTTAAGTCCTGAACACTAAAGTGGAGCACCTAAACACAGCAGGGTCTTTCTCTGAAGGACTAGAGTTGCTTCTTTCCATGAGCACTTATGACATTTGTTTTAGAAGAGCCTCACTGAGGTCTTAAGAGATAGGGCTTGTGATGTGCTTAAACCAATTGAACTGACTCCCAGTGCAGGTTTCTGATGTATCTTGTTTCAATGGGATGCATTCATTTGTCTTAATGAACCACAGTTTATTCCATCTTTACCTTGCAGTAAAATTCTCTGTGCACATGGACTTAATACCTGCGAATCCACACTGCTGTGGCGAACTACTTAGTACTGCCCAACAAAGTAAATCCTTATGGTAACAAAGAACAGGAACGAAGGAAAGGCAAAAATAATTAAGTGCACTGTCTGCATGAGCAGAATAGAACAGCCAAGAAGAGTAAGATTCAGTTCAAGATTAACACATCCAACTCAACATCTAGGTGTTTACAGGCACATTATGGGGCTGAACTCCCACATTCATGCATGGAGAGCCACCCAATACAAGAGTGTTTCTGCAAGCTTCAAAGCAGGAAGGCTGGTCAGTTGAATCCCTGCCTAGGCTGACAACACCCCCACTGACTGTTTAGTTCAGATGTTGTAGTCCTGAATTGAATCCCACCTGGAGGATCATCATGGTACTGATAAGGTTGTTCAGGCAAAATCTGCACTGTAGGTTTGTGGATGTCCCAGGATCTTTTAGATGCACACTTGTGCCTGGAATTGCCATTTGGGTTACAAAACTAAATGAGTACAGTACTTGTTAGTATTTGAGCTTTTTTTCCTGCTTCATCCTCACACTACTAGAAGAGGAGACCTTGACCTTGTCTTTACTGTGAGAACCACACTTGCCCCCTTTTCCAGTTTTCTTTCTAGGGACATATTTGTCTAATCTTAATGGCTGCACAAATATTGAGAAATTGATAACTCTCCTTCCCATCATGAGTGAACCCTGAAGGAGTAACTTGCCTGCTATAAGAAGCATTGAGTAAAACAGAAACAGCTGCCCAGTCCCTGGAGATGGAGATAACATGGGTCCTTTCATACTATTTCCATGTATTCATGACATTGATTAAAAATGCTTTGTGAATGTGTGAAAAATTGTCCCAGTGGGAACAGATTTTTTTTTTATTTCCCCCCCCCCAATTAAGTTGGGAAGCAGACACTAAAAGACTTGCAAGACAAAGGATGCTAAGGATAGTCCCCTCCTTTGCCCTGGAGGGCTTGGGGACAAACTTAGAATTATGACCATATTCAATGCCTGAACCACGTAATGTGATGGATAACCACATCCTTGCCTATTTAAACTGAAGTACCTAGCTGGAGTAAGCTTCCAGTTATAGTGTCTGAAGACTTTTTTCATCAAACATTCAGACATTCTTCAGCCAGCAAGTTTTGTTGCTGGGGAAGAGAAGAGGGAAAGGAAAAGGACAAGAGTCTTCTCACTATAAAGACTAAATTGTTAAAATATGTGATATTAAAGTAATTTTAAGTTTTAAAATGTCACTTATCTGGAGCCACATTTTTATCTAGTCTTATCTGTTAATTCTGTCTCAAATGTTAAAACAAGTCACCATCTCCTCACATCTGACTAGGTACTGCTGTCATGATGTGCTGTTAAGTGTCTGAAATATGCCACATGGTGCAGCCAAGATAAGCTGCAAATTGCTATTTGGAACTAGGCATTAAGCACTGGACTGCTTTCTTATTGACTTTTTTATTAATAGCATTTCCAATATTGGGAGACCTTCAAATATTTTCATATACATACATGTTTGTAGAGGAAGCCCATATCACTCTGGAGGTAGCATAATCCAAGAAGGACTTGAGAAAGGGAACAGGATTTTCTAAACAATATTAATTCCAAAAGTTGGATTTCTACTATTTCCATTTCAATAGATTTCTTACCTTTAAATTGGTACCTTGGACTCCTCCAGAGCTACGTTTGCACTTTCTTCTCCTAAAAAAATCTCTTTACTTGCTTTAGCAATCACTACCTCTCACATGTACCCTCTTGTGTTCCCAAATTACTTTGCTCAAGCCTTGCAGAAGGGCTTCCCTCTCCTCCAGGTGCTCCCTTCATTTATGAGGTCTACATTGAAACTATGCTCAGAGTAACATCCAGGAGATCTCATTCTCTAGCAGTACAATGGGTGGGGGACTCTCCTCCAAAGCAGAAATCAGGTAAGAAGCTCTCCCCCTAAGAGACTGTTTAAGTAGGGAACAATACCAGCAGAAATGAATTTACAGTACATTTTCTACTTTAACTAACACCCACCTGTGTCAGATACTTGTCTTTGGACAGGATGAATCATGCCCTGGGGAGTCCTATTGCTCTGCTGTCTTTAGGTGGAATGCCAGATGATTAACTTAGAATAGTTGTCAAACAAACCAAACCAAAACAAAAAACAAAAAACCAAAACAGACAAACAAAACAGGAGTAAAACCCCAACCAACACCAGAGGTTAGAAGTTCCTTGCACAAGTTGAAATGCATCACTTCCAGCTTTGTTCTGAGGGAGAACAGGAAACTCCAGAAGTACTGTTTGTCTTACCTTTCATAACCACCACCCAAGGATGAAAGGATTGCCTTCTGAAGGAGTGTTGCCTTTGGCAACAGAGGGAGGTAAGCTTCTTAGCTTAGGTCCGTAAGACTAACTTTAAAACACCTGGGCTGGTGAGGGCATAAATGTTGAAACAGGTATGTTAACATACAGTAGGTACAAGGGTAAAAGTAGGTACAAGGGTAAAAATATAAGCAAGTAGCAGTTACGCATTATATTGCACACCCAAGGTGCAAGTTCCCCCGCGCATTTGCATGGCTGCACAGTGATTTCATTTCTGGACTATTATATGACCAACCTTCATCACAAGCTCATCATCTGGCAGCTCCAGAGTCAGGATGACCTCCTTAGAGCTCTCAATCACTTTACTACTGCTTGCATTACTTACACTCAACATTTAGACAATGATGACACACAACACCTTAATGAAGTCTGGGGGTTTTTTTTCAAATACATGATGTTAAGGAAGAGAATTATTTATAACCAGCATGCATGCAAATCAGTAAGGAAGCATTTGTTCCTCTCATGAGTGACTGAAGTGACAAAGATGCACTTTGAAATATGTTTGAAATGTTGTATGCTGTCACTGAACATTTTCACGACATTCAGAATAGGAGGTTAATTGCAGACAGGCCAGAAAATAATGAGATAGCATCAGCATTTACACACACAGTGTACAACATGAACTTTTGACTAGCTTTCACTGGCAGCTGTAATATGGTAAATGAGTATGACAACTGTATCAGTAATACACTGTTTCTCTCTGAATCCTGTACAAAGTCTTTCTCTTACAGCTTATGATCATTTTCTACTTACTGTAAGAGCAAAGAATCACAGAATCATAAAGGTTGGAAAAAAATTCTAAGATCATCAAATCCAACCATCACTCAAGACTACCATAATCATTAAACCATGTCCTCAAGTGTCTCATCTACACGTTTTTTGAACACCTCCAGGGATGGTGACTCCACCACCTCCCTGGGAAGCCTGCTCCAGTGCCTCACCACTCCTTCAGTACACAAATACTTCCTAATATCCAATGGAAACCTCCCCTGGCATAACTTGAGTCCATTTCCTCTCGTACTATTGCTAGTAACACAGGAGAAGAGACCAACATCCACTTCACTACAACCTCCTTTCAGGCAGTTGTAGAGAGTGATAAGGTTTCTCCTCAGTCTCCTTTTCTCCAGACTAAACAATCCCAGTTCCCTCAGCTGCTCCTCATAAGAAAATATGGAATCTTCATCCAAAGGAATCATTATAACTTATGCCAATAAGCAGGAATCAGTATTAGAATATCAGAAGGCAGACTTTTGTTTTTGAACATGGATACAGGTTTGGGACTCAGGGCAACAAACTGCCCATGTAAATGCCATTACTGTCTCAAAAGCAATGACTTATTCTGCTGAAGGAGCTGAGGAAGAAAGGCGTAAAATAGTTGGCTACAGTTAATTTATCTTTTGTATAGTGTGAATGTTTACACCATTGTAGCAATAGAACGAACAACCAAATCACACCTGATTTAAAAGTCAGTTTCACATGTTTTTCAAATCAAACATATTATGAAGAAAGCTAGAAGTTAAAAAAGAGAATTGTTCATATGCCTTACATGTATTGAATGGCAAAAATCCCTCAAACAGAAAATGTTATCAGAGACAGTTTTTACTATCTATATTAGCATGACCTTGATAAAATGAGCATAGAATGACATGTATAATGTGAGGTGTCAAAACACAAAATGTGTGTCTGGTAGAGTGTTTAATGTTGCTAAAATTTTGGCAAAGACAACCTCTTTGAATTTGTTCAAAGAATGACATGGTGAGAAAAATCCAAACAGCAAAAAGGGCAAAATATTTCTTCTTTATTCAAGCATATAAACAGGTTGGCTTTGGCACATGACCCATAGTAAAAACAACAGAACTTTTTGATGAATATCTTTTGGTATTGCAGTAGCACTGAGCTTCCTTAATGATAGTTATGGCCTTTCAAAAAAAAAGCTTAGTAATAATATAGTCATTATTATATAAAGGGATAAAAGCCCCTAGAAGGGATTCAAGGCATATCTCCTCTTATTTTACATGGGACACATGAGGCAAAGAGGAATTCACTTACTTAGTGAAGTCAGTAAGTATTGCAAATAGAACCCATGAATGGAAGCATCGTCTCTTCCTAACTCCAACCCAGAACCAAGCTCCAGGAGAACAGAAGTCACCGTAGAAACCCTAAAAACAGTTAGCCACATTTCACTGACTGTTTAAGGAAGCATTATTTAGCTGAGGTAGGTATCTCAGCAGACTAAATGTACCCATTATATCTAAATGAAAAGACTGATGAAATGCCCCGTTGCTAGACATGTGGCTAGACATGGAGGGGTGTGATTGTGTCCACTGAGAGGAAGATGACCTGAGGCCATCCAGCCAAGACAAACATGCTGCAGTACACAAAACCTCCTTTTACACCCTGCTGGACATGTGCACACAGACTGCTCAGCAGAGGAGTGTGCCTGTGTCCTGTGCCACTGGGGACATCTGTCCCTGAGTCAGGGCTTGTTGCATTTGGCCAATAGCTGCCCTGGGCACTTTCCTTCATATCCTGAAGAACCAGCTATTCCTCAGTATGGTTTAAAATACTTCCTGAAATACAGATGACTTTCACTCATACCGGTCTCTTTTAAAGTATATACAGAAACATTCAATTTTCTGAAGCTTGGGCTTCCAGTGAGTGATCTATCTGACTAGGCTTTTATTAAATTATATGATTTTTCAGTTCTTCTGTCTAACAGATGATTGAAATCAGATCTTCAGCATTATATTCAGTGACAGTTTTGGGTTTTGTTGTTCTTCCCTTCTGTCTTACACCTGGGAACTTAATTTGCACTTTTCTCTCCTGTTGCACTGTCCTTCATGTTTAATGAGTTATCAAAATCCTCCCCAATAGTATTTAAATTCCCTCAGTGATACTTTCTACATAACCATTGAGATTCTCAATCTTGCAAAAATATGTTATTCTCTACTAATTGATTGTGATGGTTTTGGACTTCAGCATTTATTCAATATTAAATTGCAGGACTATGTTTTGCTACAAATTAGGAAAAACAAAATTATGTTGCAATAGAGTAGCTCATTTGTGTTTTATTATGCTCAGTTACTAAGTAAAGAAAAATAACAATACTCCCAGTCTAGGAAACTGAGTCATGAATTGCAAAACATAAAATGCAAAAAAACCTTTCACTGTGTAAGGAAGTTGAGCCTATAGGATTTGATACTGTTTAGCAACTTCATGTCCGTCCTACTTCTCATCTCTAGAAATGCTTTTCATGTCATGGTGCTCTCTGCTCCTTCCTCTCTACTGTAAAAAAATAAGCATAATAAATTTAATTTGAAACAACCATTTTAGAGGATATATGTTAATCTGAAATCTGACCTTTATCTGCCATCACTTTTACCAGGGTGTAGAAAGTGGAAGTGGAAAGACAATGGAAATGCAAGAGATGAGGTACACAAAACTGAGCTCCAGACATGGGTTTTGAGGCATTGCATGTGGTAATTCACAAAGTCTCAGCTTGTTTTCTGTGTTTGATGTGATTTTTCTCCCAACACCTACTCCACCCAAGCCCATTAGCAAGGGCTGTGCCCATCCTGCTTTGCTGAACAGCCCACTGCATGACAACAGGAAGACATCAAGCCATAACAGCTCATACCAGGGAGGTCTAAGTATGATGTGAAAAAATTTGTTTACTTTTAATTTGTAAGGATGTGGTATTAATTAATTGTAAGATCAATTTCCTTTTAGGGCAGCTAAGCAGACCATTACCCATATCAACGCCTCTGTCCAGGTTAAAATGATTTATGAGTTTTACAGAAATTTTTTTTTCTTCTTTTTGCTATAGTATTCTCCTATTTTCTGTCATCTATTTATTTATAAAAACAAATGGCATGGTATTATTTGCACTTACCAGCTGGACAAAAAATGAGTTCTCTGTACAAAGAAAAAACCTGTAATGTTTCCTTTGAACAGCACTAGATTTTTATCATGCCCAAGTGGAGACAGAAAGTTTTTCTGGTCAGTTACTCACTCACCAGCAGCAACCTCCACGTTGTGCTCTTTCAGAAACACATGAAGTTAAAGTCTTCTGGGTAATAGAAAATGGATTTCCTTGTTCTGAAAAGTGACTATAATGAATTTGAAATCTTAGTAGAATGGATAGCCTGTGGACAGCACTTTCAACTAACCACTGGAAGAAGTGTTATATAAACAATAATAATCAGAAATCATTTCTACCGGAATCAAACAAACCTGTCACTGAAGGGCATATGTGCCAGGCTACCAAATGCAGAAGATAATAAATTACTTTTCCAGACTGTGCCTTTATACAACACTGAAAGTCCTTTTATAACCTCTTTCTAGTGAACCACCTTTTCTTCAGTATTTATTTCAATATCTTTTTCTGCTATTGCATTCATTATGATACCTTGGAGCACACTGTGTATCAGGGTGATTCAAGAGGTCCATCATCTCAGGAAAATCCACTTCTCAGAGCTCCCAGAGTCCAAATGCTGCATGAAGAGTTGCTGACAATTTTTTGTGAGTGCCAAAGGCTACACTTCCATTAGGATACATTGGTGGTATCCTTTGCCTCTGCTTCTTGAATTGTCCCCTAAGACTGCAATAAAAAAAAAAACAAAACAAAACAATTTATCTTTGCATATATATGAGTGGCAAGACATGGATCTACGTGTCAAATTAGGATTAGCAAAAGGAGTGCAAGGACATTTGGTGCTTTGGCAGTGACCTGCTTTAATATTTTGATTGCACATGCCTCTGTGATGAGTTTAGCAACCGTAAATTAATATATGCTGCTACCTCAAAATAGAGGCCCAAAGCTTAACATTCCTGGGAAATCCTTACAATAGTTTTTGTAAAAAGAGTAAAAGGGGTTTAGGACATTATAACTAGGATAAGTTCAAAGTATACATGTGACTTTACTTAGAAATGGCTGGACTAGGATAACGTTTTTTAAAGGAGAGTTCCTTTTTTAAGGTATTAAATATTTCTTTAAACATGGTTTACACTGGAAAAAATTGCCAGTCATGTTCATATAGCATATAGTCAGGCAAGTTATACAGTATTTCTTCAAACATGGAAGAATGTAGAAATGCTTAAAAGAGTATGATAAAGATAATGATTCAGGAACCCTTATGTAATCTAAAAAAAAAAAAAATCAGACATTTGAACTGATGCGAGTCACTTGAGCAAACTGTTGATAAGACCATAGAGGAGCTAGCTGTTGGATTTGCAAGCTAATAAACTTCCTAACAATTAAAATATACACATTCATAAACAAAAAGTTTATAACAAAACTTGAATTGCCAGATTCAAAGTGACATATGTCATCAAGTCCTTTCATGCTCATGTACAATGTAAGCAAAATTCTCATATCTGTACACACTCTGAAATTATTAGCAAAATACAAATAAATCTGAAAGCTCAAAGTCAATGCCTCACCCAAACCCAGTGCCTTTCCTGGAGGTACAGCTTTGCTCTTAGTAAATAAAGAATGATGTTAAGGGGGAAAATTTAGAGGGAGAGTGGAAATAGATGGACTTAAAAAGTGCTCAAAAAATGGGTTTGAAAGACATCTCTGTTTGGTGGATGATGACAAACAAAGGGATTTGACAGGTTGGTCAGCTTGCCAGCCTGATCATCCTGCCAAGAGCTGGTGGGACATATTAGTCATAACTCTTCTCTTGTTCAGTGGAAATTACTCTCCAGAATAAATAATCGGATAAATTATTTTGTAGCTCCCTCTGCATCCTTAGTGTCATAATGGACATATACAATACACATGACAAGTGGTTTAGAAAGCAATGACCACACTGGCCAAGCTTGTTATATTCACAGCAAGGTAGACAGCAACAATGAGAAAAGGAAGAGCTCTCTAGCAGGCAGACCAGCTGCAGGCTTCACACACAGAAAGGTAAGGGCTCAAGTGTGATACCTGGGGGGATGAATAAAAACATAACTTTGTATTCTTTCCTAGAAACTGACTGCAGCAAGAACGCAGAGGTGAGCTCAAAAAAATGGAAGGGGAAGAAAACACGGTAAGCCCAGTTAAGTTTCAAGACTCTAACAAGCAAGTGTGAAACCCAGCAGCCCACAGGCTCCCTTTGTGCCATGACAAAGTGCACCAAAGATGGAGGAAGAAATCAATTGGTTTTACTTACAGTGTAAATGATGAATGTCTTCACAGCACAGCATGGGCTGACCTCCCAGTGCACCTCCCAAGGGAGAGATCTGCTTCAAGATATCTAAACTTACACAGATAAAGGAGAGGGGTTCAGCTTATCCATTTAATCGAGTGATATTAATTATTGTTTTGCCTAGACCTATGATATAACACACTTAGGCTTTAAACACACACACAAAAGCCTGTTTCTTGCCACTCAAGTTATGCATGATAGCATCATGCTAGAAATCAACTAAAAGGAGTAAGAGATGGATATAAAACCCCAGCAAAACTAATTATAAGAGCGAGTCTTAGACACATGAAACACCATCTTATAACAATGTTGATGCAGTTTACAAATATTTGTCATTCATGCAACCTACTCATTTTATTCCCAGAACAGTTGTGAACCCAGCTGATGAGTAATAACAATTGACACAGAGACTGGGCACTGCAGCTGGCACTGAGTAGAAAGAGCATAAACAGCAGAAAATTAAGAGGTCAGTTGTTACTAAACCATCATTTTGTTAATATCTAGCTTGATCATGATCACTCGGAGACAGAACTCAGTTTAACCTTAACTTCAGAGGAAAAGAAGTGATAAAAACAATACAGAGTACCAGAACTTTGTACTCTGGAAGATACCTCTCATGGCCATCTAGTCCCAATCCCTCTCAAAGCAAGGCCCGCTTCAGTGTTATCTCAAGTTGCTCAGGACCTTGTCCAGATAAGAACTTCACAATTTCAGTTAGAAAACTCGGTTAGTGGGAACACTAGCTGTGAAATTTTTTTTTAAACTTATGTCTAGCTGCAGCCTTTCATAGAATAGAACCTTTCACAGAACCTGTGCCTATTCTCTCTTGCCTTTTTGTTGTAAGTCTCTGAAAAGAGTCTGACTCTTTTTTTCCCTCGCTCCTCCCCCTGAGTTGCTAAGACAATGACAATTTTTGCCCCAAATTTAGCCCTCTCTTCTCCAAGCTAAAGCAACCCAGCTCTCTCAGCTTCTGCTTGCACACCAGCCCCTGACAGTCTATTAAGAGGCCAGTCCTCCACTGACCTCACTTCTGTGCTACTCTCTCTCTTATTCTCATAGGCAGCATTCAGACAGGTTTTCAGCCACCTCCTGTCACCCTGTCCAGACCATCCCTTCCTACTCTGGCTAAAAGGAAGCTGTGGGACTGTCAAAAGTCAAGATAAAAGACATCTGTTTATCTTGTTATCACTCATCACCAGTGACAGGTTCGTCAAGTATGATTTGCCATTGCTAAATATGAGCTGGCTGTTCCCAGTCACCTTCATGTGCTGGACATGTCTTCCTGGAGGATCTCCTGCACAGGCTTTCCATAGACCAAGTTAGGGTGACCATCTAATGTTCCACGGACCTCGCTTTTTTTTGGCCTCCCTGAAGACAGACATAAATTTGTCTTTTACTTGCTGCTATCAGTTTCAGAGATAGCAGAGCTGCTTCACAGTGCCATCAGCCAGCTCTCTGAGTTGCCTCACCTGTCCTGTCTGCTCATTTTGATTTTTGCATGTCCACTTTACCCTAACTGGTATCTAACTCCGTCCTTCCCTGCTCTGGTTAGTACTGCTCTCCCCCAAAAGGCATGGAGATCTGTGAGGCATGAGAGTAGACCTTGCCAGTAAAGACTGGGACAGAGGTGGCACTTAATACCTCAGCCCTTCCAACTCCTTCATCAGTGTGTTCCTCACCCATTCAGCAGCGAGCTAGCATTTTCCTTTTACTGCTAACATACCTAAATACGGCTTCATTGTTCTACATCAAACTTGACTAGTTTCAACTCCAGCAAGCTTTCATTTTTGCAGTTTCATCCCCGCATGCCTTTTGGGCAGCATATTCCTGCTTCCACCTACTGTACACTTTCCTGTGTTTGATTTCAGCCAGGAACTCCTAGTTCACCCATGCTGGTCTCCTCTCACCCCTCACTCCCACCTTTTCTCCTGCACACCTCAATGGAACATTCATGTTCAAGTAAACTGTCCTTGAAGATGCACCAGTTTTTCTGAGTCCATCTCTTCTCAGGGAAGTATCTCACAATATGTGAAAATGTAACAACATTACAGTTGAATAAAATGTTCTAGGTACAGAAAATGTATTTAAGATTTGTCTGGAAATATCTCTGGGCTAACTAACAAAAAGAAGAAGCTTTGAAATGTGAGCTCCTCTTTTCAATCCTTTCCTCTTATTTTGTTCTTGATTTGTGCAGAGATCACTTCTGATTTTACACCCTGATTGCATGCCTTCCACTCAATTTTTATATCCTCGTGTTTAAACTGTCTCCTCACAGCTGGATTATAACTTGACTTTGCTGATTGTTTTGCATGACTTTTATGTCAACACAAATACAATCACCATCTCAGTTCTCAGCATATCAGACTTGATTACTACAACACCGAATAAACATGATTACTTTCGGTCTTGACAAATCAACCTTGCCTTGTTCCTGTATTTTCGGCATGTTCAGATTGCTACTGAGATAATTTCTCACCCTTGTTTTGATAGCATTATGCTTTTATTTGCATTCCACATTGATTATTTTTTCCCAAAACAATGACTATTACTTAATATTTTTTCTCCTTTTAAGCCTTTTCTCTTCTCTACCATCAACTACTCTAGTTTGCAATGGCAGCTACTACTATCAGTTTATGTTGCAGTGCTCCATTCTTTACTTTTAATTTTTAATGGCATCTTTAAGCCTATCACAGACCTCCCTCTCACTCCTGGGAGTAACACACCATGTTACTTCACTGTTCTATCATGTTCCAAGAAGTTCTGCTTCAGAACTCCTCCATGGCACGTGTAAACTTCACAGTACTTTAGGCTGCTGATGCACTGACATCAATTCCTATCATTTGCGAAGATATTTTTCCTTGTTGTCCTTGTCAGTTTGCATATACCTATTTTCTTACACTTAGATTGCAGTTTAATTGCATCAGGAGGTGTCTTCTAATATGTTGCTCTAGTAGTGGTGTTCTGATAGATCATTGGCACTCTTGACTTCAGAAAAAACACATAATTTCACTGTCAGCATAGGCAGTAGTAGGTGGAACAGACTGATGACTCACTCACCTGTTTTCCATTCCTGTGTACTGCACCTTCAGGTATGCCCACACTTCATCAAGTATTTAAATATAGATGCATCCGTGTTACCTTCAAATTAAGTAGAAGAAAAACTGCCAGAGAACAGATAAACAAAAGCAGAAAATTTGCTATGGCACCTCAGTAGCGAAACAGATTTGCAGCAGCCTAACCTACCCAGGGTTCATTGCTGCATCTAGCCAAGGAGTAGTTCTTGAAATATGTATCATTTACAGCAAGCTTCATATATCAATAGAAAATGTAGACCTGATAATAAAGACAGAGTGATAAAAATAAAATAAAGCTGATGGAGAGTATCTCAGCTTTCATAAAGGTGGTCTTCATCAACCCTTTACACCTACACCTATAAGGAAACACTAAAAAAAGAACCCTAAATCAATAAAAAACCTGAATTTGGTTCTTTGCTGAATACTTTCCCTGTAACATCTGCAACTCATCTGAGAGAAGGGCTGAATTATTAAGCTGATATTCACTAAAAGATAACAATAGAAAAGTTAGATATTTGTTTCTCCTATTTTTTATTTTTTTTAAAGTAATATTCTCCATTACAATGGAAGAATTCTTTGGAAACTGTAAAATGAACTTCAAGATGACAGATTTTGTTAAACTCAGAACTGGTAGGCAAAAACTCATGGGAAGAAAATGAAGAGAAAAAAAAAAAGGAGTCTTAGGGTTAAGGGTTAGCAATTCCATAAAGTAAGGGAAATTGCATTAAGGGTGCAAAACCAAACTACTCTAATGCAGGATGCCATGTACAGAAAGAAGTTAATCTGACTAAGCCATAAGCACTAATACATTAGTAGCAAGGGGCTAGGGTGAGCAAGGCACAAAGGGGGAAAGTTAGCAAACGGGTGCTGAGAAGGCTGAAGTTGTTAATGCCTTCTTTTCATTTGCCTTGACTTAAAAAGGTCATTTTCAACAGACAGCTACCATCATAAATATCAGAAAGTAAAATTTCCATCTACTTTAGAGATCTACATAAGCTATATATTTTGAAATTATCTGAGGCTGATGAGCTGCATTGTAAAGCATTTAGAGAACTGACTGAAACTATCTCAAACAAAAATTACTGACAGTTTTCAGAGTTCATGGAGAACAGATGTGGTTCGAAAGACTGGAAATAAGCAAACATGTTGCAAGTTTATAAGAAAGAATAAGGGAAGTGCTGAGGAGTTAATAGAAAGGATGTAGCCTCTGGAAAAATATAGTAATAAATAAACTGTAATTTATAAACACTTGGATGACAACAAGAAAGTATAAACCAACCAGTTTAGAATTTGTAAATTTAATTTAAGGGCTCCCTGAGAGAATAGTAGGCTTTGTGGATAAAGAAAAAGCAGAAGATGTCATATTTTCACTTTAGCAAAGCTTGACACTTTTATATGATATTACCGAAAACAGGTTAGGAAAAAAAACTGTAAGACTTAGATTTTGATAAGAGAATATAAAGCTGGAGTATTTGGAAATCACTAAACATATTTAATTAATGGTTCTTTGTCAAAATGGAAGACCTACTATTGGAATTTTGTAGAAGTCTCTCTTGAGCTGAGTACAACTCAATGTTTCTGTTAAGAACTTGCACAGCAGAATAAGCCTATGAAGTCTGCAGGTGACACTGAAGTGGAAGGGGGTGGAAGAATACAGCAGAACAGAGTTAGAAATTAAGATGATCAGGTGTACTCAAGAAATAGTTTAGAGCTAGTTAGCACTAGGTACTCTGCAATAAAGATATATGAAAAAATATAGATTGGCTGCACGTGCAGGAGA
Organism: Merops nubicus; assembly: GCF_000691845.1. Lineage (NCBI taxonomy): Eukaryota > Metazoa > Chordata > Aves > Coraciiformes > Meropidae > Merops > Merops nubicus. The sequence continues at coordinate 16,332 of NW_008618269.1, forward strand.
AGGCTGGGTAGTAATTCTGAAGGAAAAGATTTGACTTTGAGAAGAAGATTTGATCTTAAGTTGTTGACCTTATTGATCTTAAGAACATCTAAGTTCACAGAAGAAGCAGACAGGGAGGGAAGGGTCTTGAACTTCTCTCTCTATCATGGATGACAGCCTTTGGTAAAATGGACTACTGGGCAAAAGGGCACTGCAAGGCATCTTCTCTTTCCCATTTTATTTCCCTTTGTGGTGCTTTGGGGTAGCTAGGGAACACCAGCCAGAACAAAACACATAGCTGGAGGACTCCCTGGTTTCCATACTCATTTAGGGGTGTATATAAGGTAGATGCCAGGCCACAGTCAACACCAGCTGGGCAGAGGAGCTTTTGACTGTATTGAAACAAACTTGGGGCAATTAAGTTTTCACATGAGATTTTAAGCACATTCGGAGCTCAAAAGTACAGCTCAGTGGCAGTACTGGGGAATTAAATTTCACACTTCGAATTACATCTGCTGAAATACGTTGGTGGCTCTAGTCTGGCTGATTTTTCAAACTCCAGTTGTACCATGATATATTTTATTCTCCTTTAAGTACCTAATCTGCAAGGATATTTCAATATCATTAATTCAGTGCAGGTTCTGAGAAATACCATAAATAACAGATGATATAAAAAATGAAATATTTTATATTCTGCACAGTTTTATTAGTTGATATTAGGTGACCTTTAGGTACAACCTCATTTGAGCTTCTTTAAATAACTGCACTTTAGATATTAAATGAGAAGAAAAAAAAAATCTCTTAAAGTTAAAAGAACACTACAAAGGGTGAGAAGTATTCAATAGATAGAAAACACCAAGATTAAGGCTGTCTTTAGGTATGTGTCCTGGTTTAGACCCAGCAGGGAGCTAAGCATCACATGACCACTCACTTCACCATCCCCTCTCCCCCTCCTCCAAGCCCCTAAATGGGAAGGAGAAAAGGGAGAAAAATAGAAAAGCTTGTGGGTTAATAAGATAAGATAAGATAAGGAGAATTTAATGCAACAGAAAATGAGAAAATAAGTAAGAACAGCAATAGTAATGAAACAATATATAAAGCAAGCGATACAAAGCACAAACTACATGAAGGCAAAGGCAACCACCCAGCCTTGGCTAACTTCAGGGTTGGTCTCATGGCAAAACCTACACGGAGAGCTAGAGTCAATGGATCAACCAGAAATATCTGGAGATAGCACATCTAAGTGGCTATCTCTATTATTTTGTCTTTAACCTGCTATCCTGCATTGAAAATACCGCAAAAAGGCAATAAGAACACATAGCTTTAAAATCAGTAAACAAGTCAGCAAATTATTATAATTATAGTGCATAGTAATATGTCTCAATAAAGGCTAGCAAAAGATTTTCCACTATGTTCCAGCATACTAAAAGAGGATTCCTCAGGGTGCTATCATCAGAGAAGAAGTTCATTTTATCATTCCAGTGGATACGGATTTCTCATGTTTAAAAAATCTTCCTTACAAAATGGCAGCAAATATATATGAAACTGTTAGCGTTATTACAGCATTTGAGGCATGCTTATTGGGAACAGAATAGGTGTCCTGGGTTTGGCTAGGATAGGGTTAATTATCACCAGAAGCTGAGAGGGAGCCACAGCCAGGAAAGACAAGGGAAGCAGCCAGTGGGTTATTCAACAGCATACTGATGTCATGCCTGCTTGGTGCAGAGCTAGTTGGTCAATGCAGTTTATATCACCTGCTTTATACATTGTTTCATTGCTTTTATTGTTATTACTGTTGTTTCTTGTTGTCTTGTGTACTTCTATTAAATTGTACTTACCTCAATGCACAGGGTTTTGCCCTTTTTTTCCCCCTATTCTCCTTCCCATCCCACCAGGGCAAGGTGAGGTAAGCAAACTCCAAGCTCCCGGCTTGGTCTAAACCATGACTCTAGCTAACAAAGAGAAGTCTTTCATGAAAATTACCTCACTATAGAAAAATACTGTTAACAGACTAAAAATTTTAATATTTAAGCAGATTGTCAAGTATTTGAAGTACACAGTTAACTATCTGGTAATCAAACTTTTATTCAAAAGAATGAAAAATTCACTGTGCATCATTTTTGCAATTCTCTTTGACAATATGGGATTTGGCTAAATTTAACTAAAAAGAAAACAATCAATTTAGTTTACAAATGGCAGGTGTAAATTTAGGAGACAAAAATATAAATATAAATGGAAATCCTGCACTAGGATTATGTTACAATATTATAAAATAAAAATTATATTTAATTATCCACAGACAGAACAGTAACAATATGATAACCAAAATCATTCCAGGGCTCTTTCATACTGTCAGATTTCCCCTTTCTTCCTCACACATTGTACTAACAGGAATACAACTATATTTAAACTTGGTCTTCAGATGTCATACAATGATATTTTTCACTTTCTTTTAAATTTAAGCTTAAGTCTGAATTTTCTAGGTTTAGAATACTTGCTTTGGGGACAATGTTGTTGTGACTGTGTAGCTATCTGCCCTAAATTAAAGGTGCACTTGGCAATAATGTGCTTTTAAATTAAGCTAGTTTAGCTATGCAAAAATCAAGCTAATCAATAACAGTCATTATTTCTTAGATGAAAAGTAAAAAATAAACCAAAAGGAACTATTACCGTGGGATTTTTTTTCATTCTTTGAAGATGTGAAGTCTCAAACTTAATTTGGATCGTGATAGTTTTCCCACTGAATCCTTCATATTTTTGCTTCTTTCCAACTTTGAGGACAGATGTTCTGGCTTCTGCCTGAAAAAAATGACCGGCATAAATCAGAAGGATCATATTGCTAAGGAAAAAAGAATTTACTACCTGATAATATACAGCAGATTCTCCTTCATGCCTGTACTTCCCAACACTTTCCTGGGCATATACCTCAAGCTCTTTTCTTCTACACATTCAATTTTTCTCTCTTTGTAAATACATGTGCAGATAACACACGTCTCAGTTTAAGGCAGTCTCATAGTCCCTGTGCCCTACAGAATAAATAGATTTAGGCTTTTTTCCTAGTAGATTTATAGTAAAGCTCGTGGCACATTTGTTCATGCTAAGGAAAGGCAAAATGAAGGGATTACAATTTGTCCTCTACACACCCTTAACTGAGAGAAAACATGTGGCTCTAGAGAAAAGGAGCTGGGACCTGAGGAAGAAATGACTCTGGGAAATACAAGATATGGAATCAGATCTCTTTATGTCTATAAGTATATCCATGTCTCTGTCTCTACATTCACCATTATATCACCTGCTCTAAAAGGATAAGGGATTAAATCAGGACTAGGGTAATTTTACGCATCTGCAGATAAAATAGAACAGTAGCTGCAAGTAAGTGCAAAAAACTAGAGTTTGGTTTTGTTGTTGTTTGTAAGTCTAGAAAGTTGTCTGTAGCTTCTTTTTCCCCACCCTCCCCCCTCCCCCCACCGGCACAGTTCCTAGGCCTAAGATACATACCCTATTCAGAAGGCAGAAGCTGAACCTCTGCTCCAATTCAGGTGGAGTGGACTGAAATTAGCAGACACCTCCTGGCATGGTCCATAAGCACCTAAAATCCATCTTTCTCATCTTCTTGCATTTGGCAAAACACGAGAAGATGCTGACAAATCCTCGCAGTCCTTACCATCCTGCAGGTAACTGCTTTCTCCATAGCAAGCCACATGCATTTCCAAGCATGGAAAGCATCCAAAAAGGATCACATAAAAGAAAAAGACTGGTGGTTAAGTCCTGGCACATGATGGGAGACTCCGGACCTTCGTATCCTTAACCTTTCTCATAAGTGAGAATAATTAGACTTTTCATAAGGGAAAAGCTTTAAAAAGCAAACCAAAAGGATCAAATACTTTTCATTTGTAATTTCAGCTTGAAGTGTTTTCCAAATTCAGGATAGATTTGAAACTGGGTTTGGCAGCTCTGAAATTAAGAAAGAACAACATATTCCCCAGTATGTCACATCACGTGGCTCCACTTTCTCTTCAGTATTGCGAGACAGCCATGGGAGCATTGCTGGGGTTTGCTGATGCCCATGATACAGAATGACAACTATTAGTGGTCTCAAAATCACTGCTTGCAGAGTGAACCTGGGAGCAGACAGACAGAGGCAGAGACTGAAGACCTGGCCTGGGGGGATTGTTCCCAAGATGGGGCAGCCAGGGAAAACTGATCACATCCCAGCCATGGGTCCTGCAGCAAGGCACGTTGTTACTCTGCCATCAGCCCTGCAGGTACAATTCTGAGATAGGTAGGAAACAGCCTACACACAGACCTTTTCTACTTTAAGTACCTATTTTCCCTGTATTACTCTGTGCAAATGTGAAGGACTTGCACTGGACCTTCAAACTCACAGGCTGCCAGACAGCTGCTGGGGAGCATGGACAGGATAAAATCCAGAAAACTATTTGAGAAGTATGATAAATTCTCTCATAGGACTTGCAATGTTGATCCTGCTTCTTGGAAAAAGAGGTATAGGAGAAAAAAAGGATGTCAGCGTGTTTTGCCAACTATGTGACCTACTATGAAAGATAAGGCCATCAGCAGAAAGCAGATAGGCCAGACTTTACTATCCAATTTCAACAAATACAGGAAAGAAGGAATAAACAGATCAATACGTTCACTCATAGCAGATGATACAACAAAGGAAGGAGTAAGCCCAACTAGGAATCCAGTAACGGGTGAAGGAATAAACCACATCAAAAGCCCAATCCAAATCATGCAGAAGTCACTGTAGTAACTGCCAAAGAAAAGCATTGTCACATACACCACTCCCATCTTGTCCAGCTGTCAATCCTGCCCCACCATTGCTGGGAACTCTGGTTGCAGTGGTCAGGGACCCCCTCCAGTAACAAGGAAACCCTACATAGTGGACCCACACATAAATAGCCTCTCTCTATTCAGTAGAAAGAAAACCAGCTTTTATACTATTAACTTCAAAGGTGGGACACCCGGTGTTAACTTCCTAATTGGTTTTCACCGAAGGTTGGCCAGGCCTTGAGAGAAAACTATGGGGAAGATTACTCCTACAATTGAAAAATTCTCTGCCTGGTTATGGGAACCATCCATATGTCAACCTTGATTCAGGGCTTGGGTTTAGATCCCAGCACTTCACAGAGGCAAATTTTTCTGGCAGTAAAGGGCCTGGACCAAAGTTATCAGAAGTAAAAAAAGGAAAACCACCCATCCAAACACCTTATTAAGCTGCTAAGTGATCTATACGTCTAAATGATTATTATCCATGTATTTTCATCTAGAAAACAGAAGATTGTTAATTTCTACTCCTTGTTCAAAAGGAAAAGATCTATTTGCTCTCATTATAAAATGAGAATACATTTTAAACGTAGGCAGTTTTTTTCTGAGGTGATCTAGATTTTTTAAAGGAACTTGAAGACAGCTCCTTTGTTCTCCAAGAGCACCTGGAAGCACAAAAAGTATTTTTAACAAAAAATACAGTGGATGTTTAAATCATGTGAAATGGAATAACATTGTTCCTTATGAATTCCTAGAAAACATTCATCTGAGACTGTGGCATGCAATAAAAATGCTTTCCAGCATACTTTCACTTGTATTGGCACTGCTGAGATTTTTTACATACACAGTAGTTTATCTTTATGAGAGACCTCAATTATCCAGTGCCTATTGGCTCATATATATTATTTTGCTTCCTGAAACACTGACAAAGATAATCACCTGGGAAGTCAAAAATAAATTGCAAATGCAAGATGATTTGTTTAAAGAGGTAGACATTTTTTAAATTTTGCCTTTAGCTGAGTAACTGCAATTTTGAATGCGAATATTTTTCTCTGAGATCGCACTTGCAGTTATGAGCTACAAGGAACCTGTTTTAAAAGTCTTGTTTTGCATATGGATGAATAAGGATCATTTATACAACACGTATCTGAAGGTAATTTAATTTTTTTTTTCAGAATTAACCCATAACTCCTGGGAAATGACAGTGCATTCTAAATTAATGTCAAACGTCCAAGAGTACTACTGAGAGAAGATTCAGCTCTGACCATAGAGTTTGTATGGTATTACATTTCAGAAACCATTTTCTACTATGGCACAGGAACACAGCAGGAAGAAAAGCAGAGTAGCTATAAGTATGTAAATGTATGTAGAAATGACAGCAGTTAAAACTGAAACATTCCATCTGAATACTTTTTTACTAACCAGATTTTAATATTACTAACCTAGTTAGTCTCCTCAAACTATTTAACTCATGGACCCTTGAAGGTTTGAGTTAATTTTTCTTTATGTATCAATATTATATTTACATTAAAATTCCTAATAAGCCAGGCTGGAGCTTGTGCTCTTTTAGTCCTGTTTGAATGGCTAAACATGCATACCTGTTATGCACTGCAGTACATCATTTTTTTTCTGGCTGAGAAATCTTGGAAAAATATACATTAATCTCTGTTTCAAAATTAACAACAACAAAAAAACAAACAAATCTAAAAGCCACCCTGTGGAGTTGCATTCATCTGCTTGGGGTAAGAATAATCATGGAAAATATAAAATCAAAGCTATTTTGCAGAAACACAGTAACATGTAACAGAACAAAGATGTAAATGAAATAGTTCATCGAACTTGGATGTTTTCTGTTTCCTCTCACCACATATATTCATTGCAGCTTAATATTTTTCCTGTGGTATGCTAAGAACTTGAATTGTTTTGCAATGTGTGGTGGTTTAAACCACTTTT
>NW_008618270.1:0-2178 GCF_000691845.1 Merops nubicus
TTGTTATCAGAAAAAAATAATCTTGAGTAGGCGTGACTAGCAACTCTCTTTGCATTTGGAAAAACTGAAAAGACCTCTTTCTTATTCCATCAGCTCCACTAAGTTGGCTTCTCTGTGGAAGTGTCAGTGTATCTCAGGATCCTTATAAGGAAACATTCTAAGTGCATGCTATTGGGAACAAAATTGACAATCCAGATCTGCAACCAAGGCAGAGATGAGAATGTTTTGCTTTTGTATGTGCTGTGAAACTCATTCTGTCACCTCAAAGGGCCATTAAAATATGGAAGGAACCTAGTCGGAGTGATTAATCCCTCAACAACTAATGAAAATACTGTATCTGGTTGACTCACCGAATCACAGAACGTTAAGTTTTGGGAAGGGACCTGGAAAGATCATCTAGTCCAACCCCCTCGCCAGAAGAGGACCACCTTGAGCAGGTCACATGGGAACACATTCAGGTGGTTTTAAATGTCTCCACAGAAGGAGACTCCACAACTCTTCTGGGCAGCCTGTTCCAGTGCTCTGTCACCCTCACAGTGAAGAAGTTTTTCCTTATGTTTCTGCAATACCTCGTAAGTTCCAGCTTGCACCTGTTGCCTCTTGTTCTATCATTGAAGATCACAGAGAAGAGCCTGGCTCCATCTTTCTGACACGCTCTTTATATATTTATAAACATCAGTGAGGTCACCCCTCAGTCTCTTCTTCAAGCTAAAGAGACCCAGCTCCCTCAGCCTTTCATCATAAGGGAGATGCTCCACTCCCTTAATCATCTTTGTGGCTCTGTGCTGGATTCTTTCAAGCAGTTCCCTGTCCTCCTTGAATTGAGGGGCCCAGAACTGAACACAACATTCCAGATGCGTTCCCACTAGGGCAGAGTAGAGTGGGAGGAGAACCTCTCTCGACCTACTAACCACACCTCTTCTAATACATCTCATGATGCCATTGACCTTCTTGGTGATATGGGCGCATTGCTGGCTCATGGTCGTCCTGCTGTCCACCAGGATCCCAGGTCCCTTTCCTCTATGCAACTTTCTAACAGGTCAGTCCCCAACCTATACTGGTACATGGTGTTATTCTTTCCCAGATGCAAGACTACACTTGCCCTTGTTATATTTCATCAGATTTCTCCCTGCCCAACTCTCCAGCCTGTTTAGGTCTGTCTGAATGGCCGCATGGCCTTCTGGTGTGTCAATCACTCCTCCCAGCTTTGTATCATCAGTAAACTTGAAGACAGTGCACTCTGTTCCCTCATTCAGGTCATTGATGAATATATTGAATAGTACTGGCCCCCGTACCGATGGCTGTGGGACTCCACTAGGCACAGGTCTCCAACTAGACTCTGCCCCATTGATCACAAGAAGCTGAAGGACTTCTTTCCTTCAACCAGTTCACAAGCCACCTCACTACCTGATCATCTAGACCACACTTTCTCAGTTTAGTTGTGAGGATGCTGTGGGAGATGGTGTCAAATGCTTTACTGAAATCAAAATAAACCACATCCACTGCACTACCAACATCTATCCACCTGGTTATTTCTTTATAGAAGGCTATCAGGTTGGTGAAACATGACTTGGTAAAAACACACTGACTGCTCCTAATGTCTTTGATATACCTGGAGACAATGCCAAGGATAAGTTGTTTCATCACCTTTCCAGGGATAGACGTGAGACTGACTGGTCTGTAATTACCCGGGTCCTCCTTCTTCCCTTTTTAAAGACTGGAGTGACATTGGCTTTCCTTCAGTCCTCAGGTACCTCTCCTGTTCTCCACGACTTACTGAAGATGATGCAGAGTGGTCTAGCAATGACTTCTCCCAGCTCACTCAGAACTCATGGGTGCATCCCATTGGGGCCCATGGACTTATGTACATCCGGATTGCTCAGCTGATCCCTAACCCAGTTCTCATTAACCAAGGAAAACTCCACGATACTGACTTCATCTGGGGCCACAGAGGTCTGGGAATCCCAAGGACATTCTCCAGGAATACAGACAGAGGCGAAGAAGGCATTCAGTAACTCCGCTTTCTCTGTATCCTCTGTCACCTGGGCACCCACCCCATTCAACAGTGGGCCTACATTGCCCTGATTCCTCTTTGTGATGGCTGTCTAAAGCTGACCTTGAAGTGAGATGGGGAAAAAGTCACGTGGGAAAGCAAATGTTAGCCAGAAAGAACAAGGA
>NW_008618271.1:0-16681 GCF_000691845.1 Merops nubicus
ACTAGAGCATATCGCTCATAGCCTCATCCAGCCTGATCTTGAATATTCCCAGGAATAGGGCATCTACCACCTCCCTGAGCAACATATTCCAGTGTTTCACCACTCTCATAATAAAAAATTTCTTCCTTATGTCTAGTCTGAATCTACTCTCTCGGGTTAAAACCATTACTCCTTGTCCTATTGCAACGGGTCCTGGCTAAAATGTCTGTCCTCATCTTTCTTATAAGCCCCCCATTAAGCACTAGAAGTTCCCTATAAGATCTTCCCAGAGCCTCCTCTTTTCCAGGCTGGAAAACCCCAACTCTCTCAGCCAGTCCTCATAGGAGAAGTGTTCCACCTTTCTGATCATTTTTGTGTCTCTCCTCTGGATGCATTCCGACAGGTCCATGTCTTTCCTGTACTGAGGACTCCAGAGCTGGATGCAGTACTGGCAGGGTCTCACCAGAGCAACGTACAGGGGCAGAATCACCTCCCTTGATCTGCTGGCCATGCTTCTTTTCATGCAAACCAGGTTATGTTTGGTTTCCTGAACCACGAGTGCACATTGCCAGCTCATATCCAGCTTTTCATCCACTAGTATCCCAACAGGGCCCACGTTTTCCCTAGTCTTCCTTTTTCCACTGATGTACTTGAAGAAGCCTTTCCTGTTGTCTTTTATATCATTTGCCAGATTTAATTCCAAGAGGGCCATGGTCTTCCTTGTTGCATCCCTGAGTATTCTGGCAACATTCCTATATTCCTCCCAACTGGTAAGTTCCTCTTTCCAAATATTGTAAACTTCCTTCTTCCATTTGTGTTTTTCCAAGAGCTCCTTTTTCATCCATGCAGGTCCCCTGCCTCCTCTACTTGATCTTTTTTCTCAGAGGGATGCATCGATCTTGAGTTTGGAGGAAGTGGTGCTTGAATGTTAACCAGATCTCTTTGGCCCCCATATCTTCTAGAGTCCTAATCCATGGGATTCCTCCACGTAGGTCTTTGAAGAGGTCAAAGTTAGTTCCTGAAGTCCAGGGTTGCAATCCTGCTTATTGCCCTCCTTCTTCCTCACATGATCCTGAACTACACTATCTCATGGTCACTGCAGCTAAGGGTGCCTCCAGCCAGACCTTTGTTTGTTAGCAAAGGCCCAGAAGTACACCTCTCCTCGTTGACTCCTCCACCACCTGTGTCATAAAGATATCATCAGTGCACTGCAGGAAGCTCCTGGGCTCTGTGTATCTAGCTGTGTGGCCTTTCTAGCAAATATCAGGTGACTGAAGTCCCCCATGAGAACCATGGCTTGTAATCGTGGGGCTAATTTCAGCTGTCTGTAGAAGGCCTCATTAACTTCCTCTTCCTGATCAGGTGGCCTGTAGGAAGCACCCACAACAGTGTCACTCTACCACCTTGCCTTGCTATAAAAAGTACATGGCTGTCCATGACAGCACGCCAGGCATGTAAGGCATCCTACCATGTCTCCATAAATGAAATTAAATTGGGGCCCTGTGACCACACCCCGATTTCTAGTTCTTCCTGTTAATTCCCCAGGAAGAACTTTTTCACTGAAAGGGTTGTCAGACATTAGAACATGCTGCCTAGGGAGGTGATTGAGTCACCATCCCTGGATGTATTTAAAAGTTGTGTACATGTACTGCTTGGGGATATGGTTTAGAGGTGGATTTGGTAGGGTAGGGTTAATGGTTGGACTTGATGATCTTAATGGTCTTTTCCAACCAAAGTGACTCTATGGTTCTATTTATGGCTGCCCCCATTCTTCTAACTGGTAAAATGGAGGAAACGATAACTTGTACACCAGAACTTTTCACCTGCACCCCCAGGGCTTTATAGTCTTCCTTGATTTTGCCCAGGTTCTGGTTCACAGCAGCATTCATCCCCACATGGAAGAGTAACAGTGGATAGTAGCCAGTGCTCTTGACAATGTGTGGCACCCTCTTGGTGATGTCTCAGATCTCAGCTCCTGGAAGGCAGCATTGTGGGCTTCTATAGGTTTTAAAGCTTCATGTCTGGTTTTGGTGACGAAGTTAGAGGGTGGAGGATGAAGCAGAGTCCTGCTTTTTTAAGTTACCATGATCCAAGGTGCCTGCTACAGGAACGTTGTCTTGAAACCACCTATCTATCTCCATCTCAGCTCCTCAAATGCTGCACAGTCTTATGACTGTTTCTTGCAACTTTGCCACCTGGCATAACAGATAATCAGCCTGCACACACCTTTTTCAGGGACTTATGTTTACATCGGAAGGGTCTGGGCACTTGCTGTGACCTACTGCTTGTGCTGAAGTATCCTTCCTGTCCAGGTCCATCCAGGTGGAGACATTAGACTTTGCAGAGGCTTTCTCTGTAGGCACATGGGTTTTAGCTCTTAGGCAAGTGCCCACCGTTTTGTCAGAGACCTAGAGCGCTTCCCTGGGCTGTGGAGCTGCAAGAGGGATGGAGGGCCCTCCCTGCATGCCTTCCCACATGAACTGCCTCACTGTGCCCTGTCTGCCCACTGTTCACACCACCCTTGGCCCTAGTGCTCCCTAAGGCTGTTTAAATCTGCAGATGCCCCTGGCAACATCCCCAGTCACATCAGCCTCAAATCAGAGTAGGATAATGAGAAATACAACCAAATCTAAAAAAAAAAAACCTTCCCCCGCCTCTCCCTTCTTCCTGGGTTCAACTTAGCATTCTGATTTTCTCTACCTTCTCCCCCCTTGCAGCACAAGAGGACAGGGAACAGGTGTTACTGTCAATTCATCCCATGCTGTTTCTGCTGCTCCTTCCTCTGCAGGGGGAGGACTCCTTACACTCTTTATCTCCCACAGGAGACAGTCCTCCACAAACTTCTCCAACATGAGTCCTTTTCACAGGGCTGCAGTCCTTCACAAACTGCTCCAGCGCAGGTTCCTTCCACAGGGTGTAGTCTTGCCTGCAACAGACTGATCCAGCACAGGCTTCCCTCAGAGTCATGGTCTTCTTCAAGCACAGTCACCTTCTCTGGTATGAGATCCTCCAATGGGCTGCAGGTGGATGTCTGCTTCACCATTAACCTCCATGGGCTGCAGGATTTCAGCCTGCCATCTCACTACAGCCTGCAGGGGAATCACTTCTTTGGCATACCTCCTTTCCTCCTTCTTCACTGACCTCAGTGTTCACATAGCTGTTCTCATATCCCACTCCTCCACTCAAAAAAAACTTGCCCAGCAGGTTTCTCAATTCTTACATGTATTATTGCACTGCAGGAATTCAGCCTGCCATCTCACTACACCTTCAGGGGAATCACTTCTTTGGCATACCTCCTTTCCTCCTTCTTCACTGACCTCAGTGTTCACATAGCTGTTCTCAAATCCCACTCCTCCACTCAAAAAAAACTTGCCCAGCAGGTTTCTCAATTCTTAAATGTATTATTGCAGAGGCTCTTCCACCGTTGCCAGTTGCCTCAACCTTGGCCAGAGGCAGGTCCAACTTGGAGCTAGGAGAGCTTCTACAAACTTCTTACAGAAGCCACAGCTGTAGTCTCTTCCCCACTAGCAAAACCGCACCACCAAAATCCAACCAGACACGAACCCAACACAACCCTCTGACTAGATTTTTCTCTGAAGGGCTCTGTTACAAATAGCAGTACCAGCAGTCCTCCTCAGGGCTGGCTATAGGTATGGACCAGTATTTAATAGAGGGGAAGGTACAGGAAGCTGGCTGGTTCTCCTCCCAACTAGGGATGTGTTCTTGGCTTGGCAGGTGGTCTGACTACACAGGTTCTTAATGGAAATTATCAGCACCCACAAATACATAATCTCCATTTGCCTCAGAGAGCGTGCTATAGAAATATGAGATGTGCACCAAACCTAACTCAGCTGTGAGCCAGGTCTTCACTTCTGTAGCAGATGAGGTGACTCTTCTTTTTTCAGCTAGTTTGATTTGGTGCAACTGTCTTTTCATTGTGGCAGGCACCCCACAGCAGAACAACTTTCTAATCTTGGAAGGTTTCCCAAAAGGTATGTTCTAGCTTTTGGATTTAGGGCCATCTCTTCAGCAACCTTCAACAGCGAGCTAGTTCTTAAAGCTGTTTTGCCTGCAGAAGGGTAAACCACACCACAGTCTGATAGAAGCTGGTGGTATCCCCAGAACATCATACCAACCCCTATGAGGGAGGTCAAGGCAGGGGCCACCCCAGGGTAGGCCTATGGTCACAAGCATCCCCCACATACTTGTAGTTCTGCCTGGGATACTGACACATCCTTTTGATCATCACTGTGACCAGTTCTACCACGAGCCCACCACTCACCCTAGCCTCCCAGCACAAAGGGCACAATGGGCTCCATACAGCCAGCACTGAGCTTGGGGCTGCCCAGCCACCATTCCAGGAACACCAGTGCTGTGCAAGGGACACCAGGCTGTAGGAGCTCCTCTTCCTGCAGCCAGTACCCTGCTCCCAGACAAGAACTCCAGCTGCCCCATCACAAGCACCAGGCAGCAACCAGCTCTGAGCTGCTGCACCATAACCTACCTGCCAGGCAATGGAAACCTACATGCACAAAGACAGTGCCAGGGATGTTGTTGGATGTCTCATCCAGCCAAAAAACCAGCCTGAAGCCAACCACTGCCTGGTCCTGCCACCTTCATGGGCTGGGAGTGCAGCTCCTGCTCCCTGTGGCACCAGGGGGGCTCTTGATATGGTTGTTAATAAATCTCTGCCATCACTTGATTATAAGTATCAGAGTTTAGTATTGAGTACATGTTGAGTAATCAATTTACAAGTATTTTAATGATAATTAATTACTAGTTTACAAATATTTTATGATTATTAAACAATAATCAGTTAATAAATACAGAAAGTATTGTATAAGTGTAATGTGAAGTCAAAGGTGCTGTTTGGCTGGTTTTGTGCTGAAAATTGCCTTCTTCCTCATGGATGGAGTAGCTGGTTCCATCCTGAAGCAAGTGAGAGTGACTGGCCTGGTGGCAGTGCCCCCACAAATTGCTGAGCAGGAACCACATGTGTGCTGGGACTCATGATTTCTGCCCTTGAAAGGAGATGGGGAGAGACCTGCCCAGGACTCACTGAATCCTTGAGGAAGATGGGCTGCCTAGGCTGAGGACTGTGCTGCTGCCTGTCCTGCTCCTGGCTGGGGACAGCTCTGCCCATCCTTAAGCTAATTACAGCTTCTGCTCATTATAGCAGTGTGGGCTTTGACAAGGTCGTAAATCAGTCACTGTCATGAGAATATGAACAGTGAATACAAACAGAATATAAACTGTCATAGTTGTATATTGTCTAAATATGGGCTAATGAGTTAATGACTATTCCAGCTGTTGTACATCCCTCAAAGAGCTGGGCACAGAAAATGGTGTGAAAAGTGCCTTTTCCCCAAGAGACTACTCTCAGCCATTAAGTTTGGCCTGGTGCATGCTGGCCTTCCAAACTTCGGGGACCAACAAGACCAGACCCCGCCCCCCTTCCAAGAGCCCATCTCCAAACCCCAAAAGCAGCTCCATGAGCTACATCTTGTCCCTCAAGGATACACATCTCCTTTGAGGCCCAAAGCCAATGACTTGCCCTTCCTTCCTGAAGTTACATGAGCTGGGACTTTTGCATTCCCAAAACAGACCCCTCCCCTGTTGAGCCTGTGTCTAATTCTGGAAAATACAGGGCTTGCTCTCTGTTACCAAGTACTGGAAAATGTAGAAGTTAAGCACATGTTTCTGACCCTAAAACTAGCCAAACAAGCCTGGTTTTGAATCCCTAATATAGCCCCTGAGCCTCCTTTCAAGGCTTGAAAACCCCAGGACTCAACCTCTGCTTCTGAACCTTGAAACCAACCCATTGAGCTTGATTTTGAGTCCCAAAAGCACACATCACAGTCTGTGTTTGAGACCCAAACCTACCAAATGACCCTGGTTTTGAACCCCTGAAATATGACTCCGTCTCTGCTCCTGGGACCCAAAACTACTTGCACGTGCCTGGTCTTGAGCCCCAAACCTCGTTTATAGCTCCTGTACCCAGCCCTCCTGTCCACATGTGGTATTGGGGATGGCCCTGGGAACCCCAGGCAGTGCTTGGGAACTGGCTGGGGGGTCCTGGGGGGTGTGCCTGGCCCATGGCGTTACAGGCAGCTTGGGGTGGGTGGATGAGGGCACTGGGCTCCAGCCCTCCAGGCTTTATTCCCTGGGCCATGTTGCCTTGCCTGCTTCTCTGTGGTTCTAGTTCAGTGGGGGCTGGATGAGCCCAATACTGCTGCTACTACAGTCTTAAAGAATGCTGTATGCAGCTTACTCAAGTTTTTAATCTGCCGGTTGTTAGTGTGAAGCAGCTGAAGGACCATGAATAACCTGAGTAACTTGAAAGAAGATAGTCAGCTGCAGATAGAGAAACATTTTTCATTATTTCCAGCACCTACTTTGTTTCCTGGGACTGCTACTTGTGGCCTGTGGCAATGAGCCCTGATCTGGGGTTTGGCTGCCAGCGTTCTCAAGTCAGGGACCATCAGCGCAGGAAGCAGCGTGAGACTTTGTTTGCAATGAGCACATATAGACACACAGGTTCAGAACTTGCTTTCAGCAGCTGTGCACCCATCAGGATGTTGTGCCACTGGGACCTGGTGGACATGGTCCTTTTCAGCCAAACAGACACACTCTTGTGTAGCTCTTTGCACTTAGTACAGCACTGTTCTCTAACAAACAGACCCTCTTCCTAGCCTTTTTTCCTGAAATAATGTTGTTTTTCTTTTTTCCTCTGGCTTTCTTTAGCACACACAGCTGCAGCATTTAGTACTTGTAGGCTGCAGTCACACCATGAAGTCCCACTCTAGACCCAGACCCTGAGCATCCGCTAATCCTCTTACCAAAGTTAATATCCCCTGTACTTCCACGATAAGCTAGAGTGAATAGAAATTCTCAGTCTGCTCTATATCTTAAAGTTCAAGAGAGAAATTAACATACATGTTTAATGAGCTATATTTAAATAATAACAACATTGTTTTTAACTAGGAAAATGTTCGTGCTATTTTCTTTCTATAATGGTAGCTCCATTTACCTCTGTTTTTCAAACTTTCCATGGAGTCAGACATCCTTTGATGCTAATTCACAAACACTCAATGAATTCCCATGACTCCTAATCCCTCAGCCTCTCATTCTTTATAAAATGTCTTAATGCCTTCAACAAGGCCCATTAGCACTGGAAACATGGGTCTCCTTGGCCCCTGGCTGTAATAAAAGGAAGCAAAGCGAGGGCCTATTTATAGGATAATCTTGCTTGCCATCTAACCCTTTTTCATTTGGGTTTATTTCCTGTTGGTTTTGTTTTATCACTTAAATCAGGGCATTCTGGCACTAGCCATTCACAGCACAGTCCTCTGACCTGTCCTGACACCTGTAGTGCTGCCCCCCTCACACAGCCCAGGAGTCCTGACCCACTGCCCATCACTCCTGTCCCTAGCACAGGTAAGGTAGAAGCAGCACCCCTCCCTTATGTACAGTTTATAAGCAGCTCTTTAGTTATAAGTAGGAATAAAATGATACAGTGTTAATATTTTTCCTTTGAACAATTGGAAAATCAGCTCTGATGCCACTGTTTGAAAATGAGTAGTTTCAAATTTCCTTAGAAGTCAGAGCTGGTGTAAAAATCAGCCTTCTCTTCCAGATGTAAAGCAAACAAAACCCAGCCAGACTGTCACACTATGTACCAAGTACACAGTTTTTAGTCTGTAAAACATCATTATGCTCAGTCAAGATAGCAATTCTTAAGTGCTTACAGGTTACAGTTGTGGCCCCTCTTAAATGTCTAGTCTGGTGCTGATTAGTCAACACTGATTGCTTTTACTTTTCAGGAAAATACTTCTCTCCTACCTGCTGAGAATTTGGATAACTCATTGATTTCAGGGGCAGAAGGGACAATTGACTTCCTTTTCCTAGGCCATTAATCATGGACCATTGTATTTTTCTAATTTGCTGCTTCTCTTCATGGTTTTGCCAAGTGGTTAATTATCTTTCGTTTAAAAAATAAAAATAAAATTTAAAAAATCCCTGTTTTCTAAATAGTTATTCTCTGGCTTTGGCATCCAGATGTTTCATATTACATCTTTCTTTACTGGTATCGAGTCCTCTTGGTGAAAGCTCTAATGAAATAGAGACATGAGCTCATTCCTATTTTGTGTCAGAAGACTTCCACTGTACATCAGTCATGGTACCATAACGTGACAGTCATTATAAAGCTGGGATAATGTCATTTTGATTGGGTTTCTCCTCTGTTAGAAAACCTTTGCTTTAGCACAAGATGGTCAGATACAGCTTCTCCGTGCTGTATCTGGAGTGGGAGTCATTCTGATGAGGTAGCTCGCTCCCTCCATGCCTCTCATCAAAAACCTTGGCCTCTAAAGCTGGTGAAAGAAAACCTGGTCCCAAGGCTGTCTTTTGACACACAGATTCAACTCAATCTTTAATCCATGCACCAAAGTATGAGGTTTTTAGTTGATCATACAATCCGAAGGTTGCCAGGGCTTGCTAAAACATAGTAATGCTTGGTTTTCACGTGCTTGGATGGAATACAAAGAGGTTTAGGCTTGAAATTCTTCCTAAATTTCAGTGTTTGTGCCCTGAATTCTCTGTGGGTCATTTGGAACATAACAGTTTCTTTCAAATGAATATATAGGTATAGGCGCATCATGTACATATTTCAGTTAGGGAATTAGCAATTGCTGTGATGGGAGCTTTTAAACATCTGATAAATCAGGCGAGTTTCAAACTTCAAAGCAGAACTTTTCTAGGTTGACATTCATTAGCAAATGCACATTGCCAATGGTAAGCTCTTAATCACCATCAATCATTAAGACTACTTACTCTAACAATTAGTCTTTAACAATCTTATTCTAAATTGGCTACCAGCGTGAAGGAGGCTGATGCTGTGTAGCCAATGCTGATGGCTACAGCTCTTGATGGTTTTAGTGTCTGAGGTCGTTGTGATTAGGCTGGAGAGCTCTTCCAGGAAGGACGCTGGAACAGAAGTGCATGATGTTTCTCATCCCTGTTTTGCCTTCTTCCTTTATTTATGCTCTTCAGCTCTCCTCCAAAAGAGAAGGGATGGGAATCTCATCTGCCAGCATTGTTCATCGTTTTTAGGATCCGATTTTCCCTGTCATGGTTTAACCCCAGCCAGTAACTAAGCACCATGCAGCCGCTCGCTCACTCCTCCCCCCTTCCAGTGGGACAGGGAGGAGAACTGTAAAAAAAGAAGTAAAACTCATGGGTTGAGATAAGAACAGGTTAATATAATATAATCTAATCAATAATAATAAAATTATGATAATGAAATGGAATATAACAAAAAGAAAGATAAATAAAACCCAAGAAAGAAACCGTCTCTTCTACTTCCACAACCAAGGTGGGGGAGTGCAACACCTCCTGAAGGGCAATTTATCCATTGATGTAAGATGGGTGAATTAGGGTGAGATGTGCCTTGCACTGAAATCCTTTGAAGATCTAGAGATCCTATTGATTGTGGCAGGTTTCATACATGAACATGGCTCAGCCAGATTTGGATTCTGCACTGCTGTTTCCAGAGCCCATGCTGCCTGAAGGCTGAAATGAAGCTGTCAATGAAGGAGCCCACCAGGTTAGGTGACTGCATATTCTCTCTCCTGAAGGATGACACAATTTTAAATCAAAGCTGATACTTTTGAAGGGCCCAGGATTTTGCCAACTCTATGTCAGGCTGCAAACAGCTAACATTTTCACCTTTGTCAAACTGCATTTAATCTATCTGGGAAAACAGGCAATCTGATAATGTATTGCTACTATTGACTTAAAGGAAGGAGCAAGAGGCGTGCTCTCCTCACACAGATCTCCCAGGGAACTCAATATTTGACTACAAAAGCCATGAGTTCTTTTATCCAGGCACACTTGATTTTAGAGGTGATATGCAGAGCACCAGCCTTGCTGCAAAGCTCACCATCAGTGAGTTTTACGTGGCCGCTCTTCAGTGCTTCGCTTGGGCGAGTGAGACTGGTCACTGCCTGAAGTAAGGCATCAGTAGCTGTGGACTAAATTGCCCAAACGTCACATTTCTGTTCCCTCCACAGAATTGTCCTCTATGCATTGTCACAAAGGTTCACATGATCCTGCTAGGGCCTTGGACAGAAGTTCTCAGACTCTTGGGGCTTCCTTGGTGTTGCAGCCACTTAGCTACCAAGTGGATGGCAACGTCTCTGTAGCTCAGAAGTCACCCCAAAGATTCAGAAAATAAATAATGGCCTGACATGAAATTTAATGACAAAAAGTATTAGTGCAAAACTGATCTGAGGCAGCAAGCATTCTCTGGGCATTTTTTTTAATGGAATACAATGGTTGTTGCTCCCAGTCATGAGGCGGTAACATGCGGCAAGGGCTCTGACAACACAGAAGGCATTTGTAAGTGTTTCCCTGAGAGCTGTTATCTGAGGGAAAAACTCTGAGCCAGCATGAATAAATAATGCACTGATAAGTTTGTCCAGCAATACCTACTCTGCAGTAAAGCAACCTTAGGTGATCAGCTGGAAACCAATGGTCCCTCAAGAGCGTGTTGATGCCCAGAGCAGTGTCATAATTGTTTCTTCTGCTTCGCTACTGTAAGTACACAATGCTAAAAGCAACAATAATAACTAAAAGCAACAGTAATAAATGAGAATGAAACATGGCGTAGACAGCACAAAAATTGCAGAGAGGTGTGCACGTCCCTCTTTTTGATGCTAAAACCATCTGTATTGTTGCTCCAGTGAAAAGCAACAGTGGAGAGATGAGGCCAGCCAGAAGGGAGAGAGCAGCATTATTAACAGCAGCCAGCCCAGAGCTGTGAACTGTCACGTATCCTCTGAGTACCAAAGCTGAATTCCTTTCTTAAAAATTTTTAGTGAGCTTTTCAAACAGCCTTCTGCCTTTTGTGGCAAATGGGCACTTTTATGCAAAGTTCTGACAAATCTTGTGCTAGGATCTCTACCAGCTATGGGGACATACAAGGAGAAAAAGGAGTTGTGGAGTTTTTAGGAATTTTTATTAACACGTCCGTTAGCTTGTGGCAGCCTGGTTCTCTGGATGGGGGCAGGCTGGCAGCTGAGGGCTAATGCCAGCTTTGCCACTGACTGAGCTGGTGACGGTGGGTGAGCAAGTCAGATCCTCTCTCTGTGTTGTTCTTGCTTCTTGAGCTTTTTACCCATCACATCATTTCAGAACTATTCTGCACTGACTCCTGGGAGCCAGCAGTCACTAGCTGTGTGTTTGTGTCTAGAATAATGAGAGGTTGTAGTTGCTTGGACCTTCAGGCTTATTGCAAAGCTATTAATAAACCCCAAGTTCATCAGACTGCTTTGGACATCAGCTTTGTCACTATAATTTCTGAACTAGCAGTCAGGGGATCCCATTGGCTGATTCTTCTGAATTACTTGCTAATGCAATGTAGTAGTTGAGCACATTTCCAATTAAATGCAGCTCCTTTATAAAACAATGTTTAAGTTGCTGGCCTAAATTACTCCTTAATTAGGTCATTTTTTCCTAATTGATTAAAAATAGGATTTCAAATTAAAACAGAGAGATTGAGTAACATCATGTAAATGATATTATTCAAGTCTGAAAGGAAAAAAAAATCATCAAAAAGGAAAGAAGCATTATATTGAATTGCAGATCAGCTGTAGATATGGCATTTGGGATTGTTCTCTAGAAGATCTATTATTTTCCATCTTGCAATTAGGGCAAGGATGCAATCAAATAAAAAATTTAAACCCAGAAGAAAAAAAGCCATTACAAGGCAGCTGATCAAATACAAAATTATTATTACATACCATTTGTAGTATGGTAGTACCTAGAGACCCAGACTAAGACCACAGGCACTGTACAAAGACAAATGAGCCCTGGCCCAGAGAACTTGCAGTTAAGTCAACAAACCAGATGGTGGACAAAAATCAGAGAGCAAGAGTTCACCTTCCAAAGCCTGTGAGGAAAGTTGAAGATAGCTCAAGCAATAGAGTCAAGAGGCACATTGGCCTCTTCTATCTCTGAAAGGACAGAGCTTCATGCTGTCATGGCTACTAAAGAGAGCTCCAGCGCAGCAACTTAGTGCCAGAAACACTCCAAAATGCTTATTCTAAACTGTGCTCTGAAATAAAACACTATAGTCTGATTTGCAGTAATTTTAGTTCCTGTCAATGTCATAAACAACTAAAGCAACGGACAAAGCTCAAATTTCTCATAAGGCTATTTAAAGACAGTTTGTAGGGTGGTTGGTTGGTTTCTTTGGCAAAAGCAAACAAACCTAGGCACACTGACTGGAATAGGTAAAGCCAAACACAACAACACAGATTTCTGTAGCAGTAGGCAATTTAGGTATATCAGAGTTAGAGGTTATTGGCTTGGGTGAATCTATCAGCTGATTCTCTGGGTTTGCTACTGCCACCCTGATTTATCTGCGATGAGAAACTAGTCCCTGATTTAAGTTCTAACAGTTTAGATAGTTTTGCTCCATCATTTCTTTAGCAGAGCAGAAATGTGGGCTGTATGCCTTTGTTTCTCATCTCTTCCAAACAGCTCTCTCCTGGCTCTGTCTCCGGTTAGTATCCAGCACAGCATCTATGCAGGCTGGTAGTTTTCATATCTGGATTGACTCCATCTCTGCTGTGTCTGTGAGCTGGCTGTAATTTCAAACTGTGTGTCAAAAGTGGGCATGTGTTTGTTCCTGTCCCCTTAAACTTACTATCTTTAGTTAGATCTGGCTTCTTAATCTCCTTTTTCAGCCTAAAATGGTGTACGGCACCACTTTGGACAACTTTCTGCCATTGTTCTTAGCTGATAATGCTATGACCATGAATGCAGACAGCAATGTTACAAGAGCTTAAGGATTAAACATGTGCTGCAGAAGCACTTATGTTCACCTTGGGTAACACACCCAAGTACCTCATCTGCCAAGACAACAGCTATATTGGGCTGGACCAGACCTCCCTCTCACACAAGTCATCAACACCAAGCAAAGTAGAGAGTAAGGGTAGGGCAAATATACATCAATATCCTTGCAGCTTCTAGAGATCCACATCTTGGAGGTTTCCTGAGCTTGCTGTGGCACCTTTCTGTCATAGCCCTTGATCTATTGTCCTATGAGTTTGTATAATTACGCTTTGCACCCTGTGAACCGTTGGTGTACTGTGGAACATATTGGCTTTTTGAATGTCCTGTGGCAAGTGCTCCATCACTGGAGGTGTTCAAGCACAGGCTGGATGGGGCCTTGCACAACCTGCTCTAGTAGGAGGTGTCCCTGCCCATGGAAAGGGGGTTGGAAAAAGATGATCTTTAAGGTCCCTTCCAACCCAAACCATTCTATGATTCTACGACTCTATGATAAGTGGTTTAATTACAGAGTGTGTGTAAAAGTATTGGTCTGTTTGTTTCAAATCTGTATGCTGAACATTTAATGTGATAGCCTCTGATGCTTGTATTCTGAGAGACACCAGATAGTAACCATTTTATTCCCCTACTCTGCCAACTGAGACTTTTTTCCTCATAATCCCCTCAGCCATCTCTGTAGTACATTACTGAAGCCTAGTCTATCATCTCTCCTGGACAGGAAGCTGCCCAATTCCTTGGATTGTTCTCGTAATCCACCTCCAAACCCTTTCCAGTTATTCTTAGATGCTTGTTGAGACCAGGGCCAGAATTGCAGCTGGTATATAGGGGTGCAGGCACACATTAGAGTTATAACACGGCACAGTGATGTCTCCTGTTCTGTTCTTTTCCCCTTTCCTCTGATTTATTGACTCCTTAGACCAATACTGATGTGTCTCTCCCTTAAGGAAGTTTAACTGATTTAGAGCATACCACAGAGCAGGTATGGTCACTACTATTTTTTTCCTATATTCTTTACCTTGCATTTATTGACCCTGACCTACATCTGTGGTT
The DNA here is from genome assembly GCF_000691845.1 of Merops nubicus. NCBI lineage: Eukaryota > Metazoa > Chordata > Aves > Coraciiformes > Meropidae > Merops > Merops nubicus. The sequence continues at coordinate 13,885 of NW_008618271.1, forward strand.
TTACCTGGTGGTTTCTGACAGATCTTTCTGCAACTATTTACAGTTAACTTTTTGTTTAAAACCCTTGAATAATTTAGGAATATAAGCAGACTCTGTTACCTTGTTGTGCACAACCTCTCACCAATAAGTTGAACCGGTTCACCCCAGATCAGCTCTGGAGGAACTCTTGCACTAATCTGTCTCTATTCTTTCTGGCTTCTTTTTTCCATTACTGCAATCAGTAATCTTTGAGAGGACCTTTTTTTTTGGTTTTGCAACCAAACATGGAGGGAGTACAATATCCTTGAAGCTCTTTAAGATGGTCCATAGTCCTTAAACAATAATGTTGACATTTTAAGGCTGCAGTTTTGAAGAGGAACTCCCATGTTCTGAGCATTTTCTGCTAACTTTGTTAGGTATTTACAGTGCTATCATCAATGTGTTTGCTGCAGAGCTGTTATGAAAGCTGTTTTATAGCAGGATGATACCTCTTCATAGTCATTAATATACAGTGTGGATCATGCTTTTGTACCAGCAGCAGCTTCTTGTTTTTTCCTTTTGCTACCCAGACTGTTCTTTCATTGACACCTTTTATTTGCAGCCCTCCATCCTATCATAAATACATGCCTCTGCTTTCTCTAGCACATATGGGCTTTCTGTTTTGGTAGGTGGATATCATGCTCAACAGCACTGACCATTTCCCCAGCAAGATTGTTTCTGCTATCATGCCTCAGCTGGCTAATCCCACAATAGACTGAAAAAAAAAAAAAAAAAAAATCACATTTGTTGGAATGGATCTTGGCTGCCTTTTTCCAGAGATAAAATCAATTCCACAGAATATTTTGAATAGCCAAAAATCATGCAGTTTAGAAAAGTGTTTGAATAAGGCTGTCTGTCATGATTTAATTTTTCAAGCCACTCCAAAAATAATTGATTTATATTTATATAATTCCTTTCATCACAAAGGATTTCATGTGCTTTCCAGAAAGATATTTCCATTCAAGCCACTGCTGAAATGAAACTTCTGTTTAACAGCAGTATTAGTTTACAGTATGAGGAAGGGGAAAAAAAAGACAAGCTTACCTAAAATACAGCCATTTTCATTCAAAATTATCCCTTTTAGGAATAAAAACTCCATAAAAATCTGCATGATTTTGGTGCATGAAATTGGGCCAATTATGTGACATTTAGGGGGAATATTAGCATTTCTCATCCTGAGAGCTATAAGTGCTTTTCAAATGTTTCCTGTGGCAACTTTAATTCATCCTCACATCTTGAGATTTCTGTCACCTGAAATGTACTATATTTGTTGTAGCTTTTCAGGAAGTTTTACACTGACTTATAAGGAATCTTGCTATTTTATAGCATCAGAAGCCTGGGCTGTGGGTAAATGTGAACTTGGTAGTAAAGATTAGGCTTTGTTAAATTCTGTGCTTAATATTAAATCCCTGTGCTTGGTATGGTACCTATGTGATCCACCTATGTACCCTTAAAAAAAAAGCTGAGTTTCAGTAGTAGGTGAAGTATTCCTATCTGTATGTTTGTTTTTTTTCAGGTGTGGGTTGAGAATATAATTATTAGTAATTGTGAGTATTTATCACTCTACTTATTGTTATTTATGTACACTTTTGCTCAAAGTAAGCTCAACACATGCACAGCTGTTGCTGCCACTGGGAAATATTTTCACAAGATCGTTTGTGACAGTGACTCTGAGGGTGCTGACATACATGATGTCCTCATTTCTACTTTAACAACCTGATGGGACAGCAAATGAGGGCAGAATCCAGCCTACTGAATCAAACATGTTTGCTTTTATTTAGTTCTGGCTATCCCTCCAAATCCTTTCCTACCTGCTTGATAACTGGATTTAAATGATCTTTAATTACACTGTCTGGGGCTTTGTTAATATCAGCCCCCCCAAGTATTTGTACTATATTTTTGGGCGCCCACTTAAGATTCCATGAGGTGAGCAGGGCTGAAGGGCAAACTCCGGAAAGCTGCATCACTGCAGTCTGAGAGTCATTAATTTTGTGCAATGATAACTTTGTACTCAGAGAGCAATATTCATTATAAGCAGGAGGGGAAGCATGTGAGTCCTTAATTAACAGTAGGATATCATCAGCACAAAGTAATAGTTTAATGTTCTATAGAATCAGTGTTAAAGCCTTTCAGACTGTTGGTTTTTCCATTTTAGACAACGCCAACTTAATCCAGTGATGTTCTGGATACCATTACCCACTCTCATCAGTCCCCAGGTGCTATCCCCAGCACCCCCTTTCCTACAAGTGACCCACGAGTTCTGTGTAACAACTCACGTAAATGCCCTGCTTTCCAAGAGACCTCTGTTACCATCGCATGAACAGCCACAGACTTTTTTCTCAAAACCCAACCCAACCTGCTGCCTGGCCTCTGTGCTGGCGTACGGTGGGGGCAGATTTCCACACCAATGGACAGGTTTCCAAAATTAACATGTATGTTTTGTTTTATTTGCAGGACTTGCTGCACTGCAGGAGCATTAGCAGAAAGTCATCTAGAGGGCCTGGACCTGTGCCCAGCCCCAACCATACGCCCAGGGACCTGAGCACACAGCAGCTGGAGAAGACCCACCTTCTCACCACTGCCTGAGTGAGAAGCTGAATTTCTGTTGTCTTGCCAGCACAACCCTGAAAATAGCTAAAGGAGTTACTTTCAGGGGCCAGGGACTGCTCAGAAGCACAGCTCCAGCACTAAGGTACTTGTCAGAACAGCTTTTGAGCCTAAGTTGCCTTTAAGATCAGTGGTGGGCGTTGGTGGGAAGTTCTGCCTTGACTGGCTCCCT
>NW_008618272.1:0-3957 GCF_000691845.1 Merops nubicus
AAAAAAAAAATACTCTTCCTACCCCTTTATCTCCCCTTTCCTCCCTCAAAAGTCAGAAAACTTCATTTTTCTCACAGGTTAAGGAATAAAATAAATTACAACCTCATAGCACATTTTTGATAAAGAAATTTTACCTCTCTCTCTGCCAGGAACACTCCAAGCAGAAGATCAGGTCAAGATGTAATGCAATACTCTACACCGCTTAGTTGTGCATCAGTCTAGTTAGAACAATTTTACTGTCAAACAATTCCTGATGTAAAAATTTAAGACTTTTTTAAAGATTTCTGAAGCTTGCCAGAGTTACAGGCTAAAGGAGCTGGGTGCACTGGGAAAGGGAAGAGGCTGGAAGGGATTGACCTTTACACGAAATCAAATCAATTGGTAAAACTCCTGCATCTGAGTAGTGAAATAAATCGCTCAGGTTCTATCCCTTGTATATTATGCAGACATGTAGCCCAAAATTGCCTCCAACTGGAATGAATGCCTGCCTTTATAATTCCCCCATGTGACTTATGAATGGAATTGCCTTAATATTAAAAGAGGTATTTAAGGTAACACCACTAAATGTGGTTAAAATGTCAATTAAAGAGGGGGAAAAAAAAGAAAGAGACTAGTAACTGTTACACTCTTATTTTAACACGCAGTGAAGATTTCTGAGACACCTCATCTCACCTAACATCATCATTTCAGATGGCATTCAGGACACGAAAACATGCCCTACTACCTTAACATGTTTGATTCACTCCAAAGTTCAGTGGCAAATTGTTGAATAGCTTCCTGATATGAAAGTACTACACCATTTAAAACTATCTAACGTGCAGAAAATTCTGTTTGGTCCGTTTAGTTCATTGCTTTCCAATGTGAAAAATACACATTGCTTTAGAAAATAAAATGCTTAGCATGTCTATATACAAATAACCATCACTGGTATCTGATGTGTTGCAGCCAAGCACAGTAATCTAGCTACCAGCCTGCCTGATTATAAATAGGCTGCCAATCCGGGCAGCAGCAGCAGCAGCTGTCTCTCCTCATCCTGCTTTCTCCCTCCATTCCTATTAGATTTCTAAGATGATACAGTGATTTCTGCATATTTTTGCCATGCTCTGTAATAGGTGGGACAGGCACAAGCACAAGTATGTTTGTTTATAAGATTATTCACAATGAACACAATTCTATAGTCACCTGTTAACCGTTTACCTGATTTATATAGGTGTACAGACTAACTGGCCTGCACACCTACAATGTCTGTTATAAACTAAATGTTTAGTGTTATAATTCATCTGTCTTTAGAAAGACAACTAAAGTGTCTGCTTCTACTAGACACTGGGAAATAATATATGCACCTGAACACTGAGGCCTGCAACAACAACCCCAAGACACAGTCCAGTCTGTGCCTCTATCATGCAAAGATCCAGCTCACTGAGGTATTACTTCAAATACCAACATAGTAAAGAGCATGGTCAGAAGTCTGCCAGCTCATTTTTAAACTACATACAAACTACAAATCAAAACTACAACTAAACCCAACTTATTTCCTGGCTACGCACAGAAATGCCATAAAAATACGTTATCATAATTAATATTCCAGAGTGATTATACAAAGTGTGACTCTCAAAGTACAATTCTTACTACAGCGGTTTTAAGAAGTGATCTCTGGTTTTGTGTTTTCAACACAAATCCTGCTTGAATGCTTTAACTTTCTGCCCCTAAAGTATTTCTTCTTGACTACAGAAAAATTACCTTGTCAGATAAGTATTACTTTTATTTCATCCTGTTGACAAAACTGTATGTTCAGATGCCACTGTATCAGATTATATCCTTAGAAATAGTAAGGACATTTTAAAGACAAAGTACACAAGTGAAAATGTTATTGAAAGGCTGGTTTTGGTTGTAATGCTCCAAGTAATTTGGAATGCACTTGCAACTCTTCTACATGCTCCTTGGCCAAAAAGTTCAAAGTCCAGGTGGGTTAGTGACTACTTCCAGCAAAGTGTCAGACCCAGGAAGCACAAAACAAGCAGAAATCACAAAGCTCAACACTGCTGACAAACATCTGGTGCCAGGGCAGACAGAGGGGCTGAGTGGAGATTCAGTGCTCTGTGTCCTTGAGGCACTGATAAGAAAATGTGGAATGCAGTGAAGGCTGCTTACCCCATTCTCCCACCTATCTCATGGCAGTCCTTTACTCCCTGCAGATTCAGATAAGGAAGTTTTGTGCTAATTACGTGGAACAATTGTTTGCTCACAGCCCTGTCCCCACACTTTGCACATCAGCAGCAAAAAAAATAAAGGTATAAATATCATCCCTTTTTGGACCCATTCCCTTCTTGCAACACAAAGGCATATAATTGCATTTCAATACACACATATGTTATTACACAGCTTGTATTTGAGAACTTTCAGTGGGATCAATTAAAGACTACACTTCCTACTGCATGCTACTTCTGAATTATTGAAATCAACACGTACAATGAACCTACTGGTGCTTAAGGTAATCTTCAAGAAAGCTGGAGGCAGATCCCCTCAAAAAAAGACATCAAGCTAGAGAACCCAGACACTGATCAGGGTTAATCTCATGTCTTCCTTCTTCTACAGCAACACAAGATAGATCTGTTTGCTTCTTTTTTCAGACCAGATCATAAAATCCTAGAACCATTCAGGTTGGAAAAGACCTCCAAGATCATCAAGTCCAACCATCAACTTGGATTCTACACCTGGAGCTACAACAGCATCGTACTGATAAAAAACAACCAAATTTCTGCATCATGCAGAAATTCAGTAGTAATCTTTGCAAATGTAATGCAAGTTCTGAAGTTACAGTTATTTAAGCCCCTTGTACTGCACTGGTACACAACATACTAATTCTTTCCAGACAGCCTGGGCTCCAGCAGATACTATCTTATGAGTTATGTTTACAAGCCTTTAAGAAGTTACTTTTCCCCACTATGTTTTACTCTTCTGGAGATGAAAACTTGAGGCCACTTTGCCCCAAGTTTTGTTAAGTCTCAGCTTGTAAAACATTTGAAATGTTTCCTTGCTGAACACCAAACTGCTGCTGGTAATCTCCTCAATTATACTAGACTTTTTTGTTAAAGGGTATCTGTCTAGGCATTTAAAAGGAGTTGGCAATATAAGCAGCATACAGTTTATGGTACAGAAATTACATACAGAAGGAGGAATAATAAACAGGAAAGGTTATTTTTAAAAAAATAAAATCCAACTCAGCTACATAAAAGCTGCAGAGAAGCAGCATGCTCTTAAATGGGACTTCAATGTGGCCAAGCTAAGCACCTCCACAGATGAGTCCTAGGAGGTCAGGGGATGCAGAGATGGTACCATGGAAGATGACATGGGAACAACTGCTCAAGAAGTGACAGATGGATGTGTGGGAACATCAAAGAAGTGGAGCGAGTGGGGGAGAGACAGGAAACTCAAGGAGGAAGCATAAGTAAGGAAGGGCAGAATTATACAGAACTTTGAAAGTACTGAAAGGAGCTCAAATCTGATGCAAATATAGGTGGTGAACAGTAGGGGGAATGCAAAAATAAGAGTGACAATTAAATCAGCAAGCAGGAAGGATTATTTTAACAGCTACATGTTAGGAAGTGAAAGAAGTCTCCATTCCTTCTGTCATAATAGACATGTCTAGAACAGAGCTGAAGACAGCACAGTGGTTCAGACATGGGCAGGCCTCATTTGGTGGCAGAAGGATAAAAAAAGAATAAAAAAACATGTTTTAAGATGCTAAAAACACAAGTGCTGGGTTTTTGGCCGACCTAGATGACTACAACCATTAGAATGAACGTACCAAAAAAAATATCTAAAAACTGCACACTTCAGTAATATGAAAGTTGAAGACTGTACTGTTATTAGCAGAAAAAGACAAAAACTTTAAGAATCTGGGGTAGAAAGAGGACAAGAGATGAAACTTTGGCTCCACTGAAATAAATAGTAAAA
>NW_008618273.1:0-31871 GCF_000691845.1 Merops nubicus
ATATATATATATAAAACAGTGACTTCAACAATAGGCAACAACTTTAACAGTTCACCTGACGTAAATAGACCAACATCAAAGCCAGAACCCCGTGAATGGGTAGTCTTTAAGCAAGCACACTGGAAATGAAACACATTTAGAAAACCCATATTTTAAAATGGAACTCAAATAATGGTTTCAAATGTGTTTCATCATTTGAGATAGATGGGGCATAAGATGACAAAACTTAGTTTTCTGCACTCAGGCAGCAGAACTATTGCATTATGTGTATCTGTTCATTGGGAGTGAAGATGAGTGTGGAATGAAAACAAAGTGACAGATCAAAATGAAAGAGAAGTGATATCACATAGATAAAGTTGTCTTGGACATGTCAGTACTTGCTATTTTATTTTTCTGATATGAAGAATGGATGAAGTAAAACCAATTTTGGTTGTCGAGGGCTGCCACAAAATAGAGAGAAACAACATGAACAACAAAAAGATGTCAAGAATAGGTCTATCAATAACACTAACTTATTTTATACACACAGTAAAAACCTACCGAGCTTCCAACTTCACGTAAATAAAACACCATTCAATTGCTAGTGGTTGCCATAGTTGCAGAAGACATCTAGTGCTTCACATGCCTCTCAAACTAGAAAAATCACTTATCTGAATATCTTAACATTCAGATACTACATCTGTACAGTCCTGAAATTTTAAACAACTTGTACGAAGACTCTTCTTCAGCTAGGACTCTGTTGACATGTTCTTTGAGGACCCTACACAAAACTCCTGTTGAAGGCAACAGAAACTTCTGCTGCTCAGCATCTTTGAAAGTCTATTCATATATTTTTATCTCATCAGTATCCACTTAAACTTAAGCCCTGCAAAAAAGTAAGAAGACCTTCCAGACCAGAATGTAAAAGATCTGAACCAACCTGTAGAGAGTTTGGGAATTTATAGAAAAAAAATTTAAATTTAACACACAGTAAGAAATATAGTGATAAATACTGAACACATTCTTGAACTAAGATATAAGAATGAGTGAAGTTATGACAGAAGAAAAATTAAAGAGCCTGTGACAGAAAAAAATGGGAAGATAGGGAAACAAAGAAAACCCTTACTATGTGGAAAATCTGCTGAAACATTAAGTTTTCTGTAGAAATTCTAGTGTCACAAAATGCCATCCTTTAATCTGCAAGTAGACCTTATTTTGGAAGAAGATATAAGCAAGCTGTTATTGTATAAGCCAAGACTCTCTTAATTCTGTTTTCATTGATAATTGACTAACTAATACTGAATTGATTCTTGTATTAAATTTATGTGGAGTAGGTCCTTAATAGCAGTAAAACCCCCACAAATTACAACATAAAACACAATTAAAATCTGACATAATGAGTATGGAATTAAGCATACGATTTCAACTAAATCACAATAAAAAGAATTAAACTGCTAGAGACCTTCACACGTGATCCGACCTTCTACCTCACTATACTACATGATTATACAGAATTTCCCAACATAAGTAGCATCTACAGCTCCATCCAGTACCTGCCAAAGTGATTCTGCTAAGGATTGAATGCTTGCCCACAATGGATTGATCCAGTAGGCTTGAGAGGAGTGATAGATGGCCTGGTATCTTCCTGCTATGACATGCTGCAGAAAACTAAGCAACTCTTTCAAGGCCTTTGCTTCCTTCAGTTTGGCAAGATGTTTTCTTCAGAAAATAAAAATAAGTTTATTAAATCAACTGCTCTCAGAATACACACAGTGAATGACTGAGTATCAAAAGCAAATGCATGTACAATAAAGGAGTTCAACTTAAAACCAGCCACAATTTCTAAAAAGACCCCATCATTCTCACACAGAAAAGAAATGCCCTTTCAGCAAAGTAACATAATAAAATATATTTAAAGGGATAAGCCTTCATGTTGTCCTTGAGGATCGGGAAGTGATGCTGGTTGGTAAATGATTAAGAAGCAGCATGCACTTAATCAGAGAGCAACTATCACAATAGAAACCCCAAAAATTAGTGCTGTTGGAAAAATGTCCACTACTCCAATAAATACAATGTACTGAGCTGGTAGCTGCCTCATCTTCCACCAGGTGCTGCAAGAAAATTTAAAAGCCAACAAGTGAAGCCACTTCAGATTTGAAGCCATAAGAACCCACCATGACAGAAAATTTGGAAGGTGTTTAGAAGCTTACAGTAACACAAAATAATAACATTTTATTCAACATTTTCCTCATTTTCTTGAAATAAGATTGTCTAATAGCTGTCAGCAATTCACCTAACTCACAGGATCAAACATGAATCTTCAACATGGGACCAGACACAATGGTCTTGGAATTTTTTTTCTGCTTTTTCATAAGCTAGAATCTTATTTTCATTTTCTTCCACCTTCTTGTTTAGAAAAATGGAGCAAATACAATGACAAATGAAAACTAATGACATTCTTCAAGAAACGCTTAGAATTTTGAATAGGACAACACCTACTTTAATATGAATCTTGATTAATCCTCTCTGTCCTTGCATGTTTCCCTTTACCTAGAAACTACCCCTTTCACTCTTTGAATTTGTTTGTTTTCAGCTACAATATTCTCAAACCTAAATGTTTTAGGCACACTAAAACACTGTTTATTTTTGTCAACGGAACCTCACAGAATAACCGAGCATAATTTAGAAGCAATTTCTGTTGAAGAATTGGTTCAAGGAAATAAAATGGCTATTCTACATGAAAACCAGGTTGGAGAAGATGTTGAAATAGATAATAGCTACTTCAGAGCAGGCATCTTAAAGATGAAAATGAGGTCACTCAACAGGAGAACAAAGTGATTTGAATGCCGCTTTGCAAAAACAATGTGCTGATTCTGGAGCAGAATTCAAAAAGTCAGACACAGAACTTAAAGTGTTTGAAAACATAACCTTTTATTGTCGCATTAATGTATTTCATTAGTCTAATAATAAAAATCTAGCCTGGACAGTAAGTCACCATGGCTCACAGCACTCTCCTACAGGCATCACAATTTTTGAAAATAGCTTAAGAAGGAATACCATTTACACAACATCTTTAAATACTACAGTATTTACCTTCTACAAAATTTCAATGGGACCGAGACCTTAATAAGTTGTTTGGGAATGTCTGGATATCTCATTAAAAATCCAGACTGAAAAGAAGCACAGCAAAGCAAACAGCACAATTATATTTGGCTTGAGAGGAATAAAAAATAATAATAAAAAAAGGATAAGTAAAAAGTCAAATGTTACAAGGAAGGATATCAGAGGAAGGTTTCTCCTGTATGAAGAGTAGGATTTGAAGGTGCATAGAAAGGTCCTCTGTGATTCAAATATCTGAATAATTAAAGTTGTGTGTTTCAGCAAATGCACAGAGCGAATGTGCAGTGCACAGGGCTCTTGTGAAATGCAAATGGAACAGGGAATTCCACTATGAGTTTGTCTATGGTGAAGAGAAGGGGAGAGAAGAACCATAGAATCATAGAATTGTTTTGATTGGAAGAGACCTTTCAGATCATCAAGTCCAACCATTAACCTACATTGACAAACCCACCACTAAATAATGTCTCTAAGTGCTACACCTACAAGTCTTTCAAATACCTCCAGGGATGGTCACTCAACCATTTCCTTGGGCAGCCTGTTCCAGTGCTTTACAACCCTTTCTGTGAAGAATTCTTTCCTAACATCCAATCAAACCTTGCCTGGCATAACTTCAGGCTGTTTCCTCTAGTTCTATCATCTGTTACTTGGGAAAAGAGATGAATACCTGCCTCCCTTCAGCTTCCTCTCAGGTTGTTGGTGGGAGCAATAAGGTCTCCCCTCAACCTCCTTTCCAAGCTAAGCATGTTCCCTCAGTCCCTCATAAGACTCATGCTCCACATCATTCACTAGCTTACTTGCCTTTCTTTGCACATGCTCCAACACCTCACTGTCCTTCTAATGAGAACTGAATCCAGTATTCAAGGTGTGGCCTCACCAATGCCAAGTACAGGGAGTTGGTGGGAGCTATAAGGTCTCCCCTCAACCTCCTTTCCAAGCTAAGCATGTTCCCTCAGTCCCTCATAAGACTCATGCTCCACATCATTCACTAGCTTACTTGCCTTTCTTTGCACATGCTCCAACACCTCACTGTCCTTCTAATGAGAACTGAATCCAGTATTCAAGGTGTGGCCTCACCAATGCCAAGTACAGGGAGATAATCACATCCCGAGTCCTGTGGCCACACTATTTCTGATAGAAGCCAGGGTGCTGTTGACTGTCTTAGCCATCTAGGCACAGCACCAGCACAGATTCATCTGCCTGTCAACAAAGAGCCCCATGTCCTTTCTGCTGGGCAGTGTTCCAGTCACTTTTCCCCAAGCCCATGGTGTTGCATGGGGTTGTTGTGGCCCTGGTGCAGGACCTCACACTTGACTTTGTCGAACTTCATAACACTGGCCTTGGCTCATTAATCCAGCCTGTCCAGATCCCTTTGTCCAGGTCAACACTCATGCCCATCTTGGTGTTGTCTGCAAACACTATTGAGGGTGCCCGCAATTGCCTCATCCAGATCATTGATAATGATATTAAACAAAAATGGTACCAGTAGTGAGCCCCTGGGAATGCCACTTGTGACTGGACACCAACTATCCATTCACCGTCACTCTTTTGGGCCTGGTCCTCCAGCCAGTTTTTAAACCAATTGAAGAGCCATTCATCATCACTCTTTTGGGCCTGGTCATCCAGCCAGTTTTTAAACCAATTGAAGAGTACACCCATCTGAGCCATGAGTAACCAGTGTCTCCAGGAGGATGCTGCAGGAAACAGTGTCAAACACTTTACTAAACTCTAGGTAGACAACACCCCCAGCCTTTCCCCCATCCTTGAAGTGGGTCACCTTGTCACAGAAGGAGATCAGGTTAGAGAAGCAGCACCCACATCTCATAAACCCGTGCTTAACGTGCCTGACCACCTGGTTGTCACATGAGAAGGTGGATCCACATCGAAACTGTTTGAGAGGAAGAAAAAAGACCATCTTTTAAAGTAAGGAAGTTGGGGGTCCTGTTTTGTTTTGGTATTGATTTTGTATTACATACATACTGTGTACAATGTGCTTCCCTTTCACACTGGCTTTACAAGAGTGTAACTCTACCTGACTTCTAAACCTCTAAGTACAGCCCAAAGAGCAGCTATAAATTTGGCATTTTCTGGATCTGAATGTCACTATAGCTCCTTCAATTTTAATTCCAGTTTAGATATTGTGGCATATTATTCTTAAATAGTTTCAAATCACTTATTTGAAAATGCTGTTTCTATCTTCATTTCTACATCTGGTGCTTATTTCTTATTTATAATATATTCCTTTTGTAACCTCCTAGAGCTCTTTGAGCATGAGGGATTCTTTTTTTTTTTTATCTTGTTTTCTTTAAAAAATATTATACTTGGTAATATATCTAGTAAAAGAACACTGATCCCACTGAGTTTGCAGAACATTGAGTTATGTAGCGAAGAATATAGCAACAAATAACAAGAAAAATAATCAAAATACTCTGGAAAGATGAGCAACCTACTTACTTAAATGTATTTCTTCTAAATGTATAATTTTATATTTTTCTCATTTTTAATTTAGTTTTCATATCCATTTATTGAGAATACAGCACTATGAGAAACATCCTGAAGGACATAACTTAGTAGCATAGTCTACAAATTTTGGAAACCTAGTTTCTAGGGAATGATGATTTTCAGTCTAAGTGAACTCAACTGAGCAATTTTGTCACTTCAAAGTAAATAAATTAAGTTCCACACACTTTATGTGGTTTCCTTGGAAGGAAACCAAGGTTCATTCTCATGTACATGGAACTTTTTAGAACAGATGTATTAGCAGACAGCTGTTTGGGAATTTGGGATTTTTTCCAGTAAACCATCTTCTCCATTGGGAAATGCTGGATTATCACAATTGAGAATCTCTTGCTTTAACTGATTATACTGGGTCTGGCTGGGGTGGAGTTAACATTCTTCACCATGGCCCTTATGGTGCTGAGCTTTGGATTTGAGACTAAAACAGTGTTGATAACACACCAGTTTCAGCTCCTGCTGAAACGTCCAGGCTTTCTGTTTCTCATGCTGCCTCCCAGTGAGTAGGCTGGGGGTGGGCAAGAGACTTGGGGGGACACAGCCAGGCCAGATGACCACAGAGATATTCAGAGACTGTCTGAGCATCAGGTTGCTTGTGGGTGTGGTGAGTGATAGCCTTCTCAACCTTTGTGTGGTTTTTCTCTTTCCTTCACCTATTAAATTGTCTTCATCTTGACCCAAAAGTTTTCTTGCTTTTGCTCTTCACACTGTCTCCCACAGCCTTGTGGAGGAAAAGTAGGTGAGCAACCAGGTGGGCCCAGGTCAACCCACCACACTGATAAACTAGTTATAGTAAGAACATTTAAGTGTCAAAGATTAGGTTTTATATGAAAATAAGAACAAGAGAAGGGAGTGAAGGATTCCTCCTTTTCCAGTCAGTTCTGAGAAATTCTTTCTTGATGATTTTTTTTTTCTGCTTCCTATGTACAGTTAAACACTCAATAGTGCAGAGAAAATATAAAATAGATTAATTATAACCCTCAGCAGCTACAGGCCTGGTCTGGCTAGGAGTGGAAGCAAAGAGTCAAGTGCCTTTTCAAGGGAAGGGTTCATTAAGAAGAAATTTTTTACTGTAAGGGTGGTGAGACACTGAACATACCCAGAGAAGTTGTGGATGCCCTCTGCCTTGAAGTGTATCCTCACTCTATTCTTACTCAATTGAACTTTTAAAAGCTTAAAAGACAGAAGTGTGGATATCCTTGGACCTGGATGGTCATTGCACTGAAAATTTAATTTTCTTTGAAAGTCTCTCTTTTTCCTCCATCTCCCACTATTTAAAGTTAATTTAAGACATATCCAGGTGAAATGCAATGGAACAAGTACTATCTCTAATGGTGTCTTCAGAAGTTATGAAATGCTGCATAGCCCTCAGCAGTTTTCAGCAAATCTATTTTACTGTGTTCCTTGTAAGATTTTTCACATTTCATCTTAGCTAAATAGGTAGCTGAGAAGCTGAAACAAATGTACACATAAGAGCTCAAAACTTTTTGTCTTCTTAGAATTAAAATTTTGGATGCTAATAATTTAGGCAAGTACGAGTACTTTATTTGACATACTCAAGTAAACAATTCAGAAGAATATAAACCAACAAAAGCAAGAAATTTTTTCTTGTATCCTTCTGAACCAAAAATTTCATTTTGGGAGTTAAAAATCCAATAAGGAGACAAACAGATAAGTACAAAATATTTCTCATTCATTGCTAAAGATAGGTATGGCTTTTTATGAAGGATGAATATTTGTGAATAGAAAGCCAGTGTAAGGCCATTTGTGTAAATTAGATACAAAATGAATCTATGTCTTTGGAGATTCATATATATACTTTCCCCACTGTACATTTAGACTATAGTCATGCTTTGGTGATCCAAATGTCCAATCTTGAATACCACTGTCTTTAACAGTCAACAAGATCTGAGCTGATATTTAATGAAAAAGTAACCTTGGGCACCATTTTTTAAGTGATCTAAATGGTATTTTGAGCTAAATAAACAGACTGTTGACAGCCTTTGGATAAAGATTAAATCTTTACTGGGTTTAATGGATGTGTAATGCATGCTTAAGAGTACTTAGGTTCTCCCTTGGTTTTTCATGCTATCTTATCCTTCACTGTAAGAAAAATATTCAGATTCAAAATTTTATCTGATTATCTGAACTCCAGATTTTTCTATATTGTTTTTTTATCTTCTCAGACATTTCATCTTGTCAGAAGAAAAAAATATACTACAAATCACGTCAGATGCTAATATTGATATTATTGTGAATAGATCAAATAATGTGGAATTCTCTTTGCCTGTCTAATGTAGTGCTATGATTTCTTCATTAAAACATACTGGGTACATGCAAACATCAACTAGCTTGAAATAAGACTACAGACATGCCTTAAGAAATAACTTTGATATACTTAAAGTTTAGATTTTCTCATGCGAGAAAATGCATTATGCTTTCCTTATTATTATTTTTCTCATCACCTTTGGTGACCCACCATCACCTTTACATATCTAGCTGCACAGAAAAGCTAAACACTGCTCTTTTAAGTTAAAATCAAAATACTCTAAAATGACTTGCTGTATTTCTGACTGTACTTCTTGTTATCCCATCCATTTAGTATAAACAATGTCATAATACAAAGTTTCTAAATGGAGCCTTTGGCTGGAAAAGGATGGCCAACTGAAGGTAACTGAGTGAAGCAACAGCTTTTGGGGTTCCTGATGAATGAATAGCATGTGTATTATGGCACCAACTTCAAGATATAAGGCATGTTTTATTCAAACAGCTGGACAGAAACGCAAAACAGCATCTGCTGTCTTGATTTTGTCCTTTCCCCACTTCCTTCTGGGCGTGAGAAAAATAGTAAGCTGCAGGTCCTCGGCTGACTGAGCAGAAGTCTGCTGGCCTTCCTGAAGCTTCAGGAAAGGAAAAGGCTTCTTTTTTCCACATCATGCCATTTACAGAGAACGGAAAAGCAGAGCTAGATCACATTTAATGCTCTCTTTCACCATGCAGTATAGAAGGGATGCTTGCCTGCATCTCCTTGTACAGAGCTGTGTTGAATACAGCTGTGAGTTCATGGATGTACATGATGAGGCACCATCAGGAGGCTTTTGCCACCACCAATGCTGATCTGTACATAGGAAAATTATACGCACAGATAATGCCCCGAAACTGCTATTCCAGACAGCGATGTTAGTACCAGTCTGGAATGTTTCTGAAGGCTAATAAAAACATATAATGAAATAATGCAGTAGGCTTCTGGAGATGTCGCTGTCCTGTGCAATTTAACACAGGAAATAAAACACTGAGATGGGAAACATATGCAATGGCAAAACAGGGGACCTGTCACATCGATTCAGCATCAATCTGTATTGTCTGGCTAATTCAGACTTCACCCTCCTCACTGCAAACTCTCTTTCTGACCAGGAATATTTACTGAATTTTCAGTACCCATAAATAGCTTTATATTTTGAATAAAAAAAATGGTAGACATCTTGTTTATCTAGTAACATGAGAATATCTTATGGTTTCTTGAACATGTAAAATACCTGAATGCTTCAGGCTATAAATTTACCTATAAAATTATACACATGGCTTTTTAAGTGTACTGTGTTGTCTGGAGCTCAGAGATACTACCAAGTCAGCAGTGGCGAGTCATTCAAGTGAAAATTTGTTTCAGACTTCTATTGACTGTGAACACTCTTAGGCAGTACTTTCTCCCTGATGGCTTTTTCATGATTTCCCCACTGAATTTTGTTTTTAATACATTCGGATAAGTAAATAAACCATTTCATTTTTATTTTCCCTTCCATGAAATGCCTCCCAAGTAACTTGATTAATGTTCAAAACCAATATTTGAGCAGCCACATAATGTAATTAAAATTTCATAAAATAGCTATAATCATCTTAGCTTGGTAATAAGCAACCTTATTTATCACACAAATGATTTCTCACGATTTTCAACAAGCACTTTATTTAGCGAACTAAATAATCTTTTTTTCTGCAGGAGGCTTGTGTTTTAAAACAGACAATTGAAGTCACAGCCAGAATGCCTTGCCATAGAGAGCCAGGATCTAATCACAGGAGGTTTCAGCTACGTGTGCATTGAAGTTAGTCTGATTTATCTAGGAAAATGTACTTGACTTGAGTTCCATTTTAAACCTGTCTGCCCAAACTGGTTTCTGTTTTTGGCTTTGTTTTTTTTTTTTCTTTGTTTTTTTTTTAATCTTGAAGTGATACTAAGTACCCAATTTAAAGCTAGAATGTTATGTGAGTAGGATATTTTTCTTAGTAATATGAGAACTGTGTTGGTATCTTTAACCCCACATGGGCCTTTGCTGTCAATAACAATAACTGTGAAATCTGGTTGCTGGAGAACCTTAAAGCTGAAGAGAAAGGCATTTTATTTTTTATCTACTACTCTACATAATCTCTATCTGCGCACTGTCCCTACAGTCCAATTCTATTTGAGACTGAATGACTTAAAGTGCAGTCCTACTTTAAAAGTGCTTTTGCAGAAGTTCCACATTTGTTATAGCCCAATGATTTCCAGATCAAATTTTCTTAGCCTGCTGACTGAAAGGTCATTTTTATCTATGTATGTTTCTGTTCTATAAACCTTCCTGGAGTCTGGAAACTAAACTATGCTGTTTCTTCCATGCACAATATAATCCCAAAACCTTTCCACTGGGCAAATGCTTCCTTTGGGTGCAACTGGAAAAAACAAAGCATCGCTTTCAAATCCTGCCTTCATTTACCTCCCTCTGTGTAGCCCAGAGCCCAAAGTGGGGCTGGAAAGGTGAATCGTATTACTTGTTTGAAGCTATATATATATATATATACACACACACATATAGGCCTCTGCATGTTTAACTGTTCATAGATGTGCTGATAATATAAACAGTAGAAAACTATCTCACTTTCTATAGCTGAACACAGTCAGTTCTGCAGAGGTGACAGGCTTGGAAAGGAAAGAGGAAACAAAAATAGTTCATTTTCCAGCAGTATAAGCAGAGAAAGCTGTTTGCTGAATGAAATAGTCACTGTATGCCACCAGTTTTTAGGGAAGAAGCAAAGTTAAATATTATTCCAAGGTTCAGTACTACCACCAGGAAGCTTTTCCTCTGTGAAAATACCAGTCACAGAAGCTGATGATTTGTGACATTGTGCTGTAATCCAGGAGGAACTTGGAACATGACCAAAGGGCGTTACTAATATTCTGCATGACTAATTATTGAACCTTCCTCTGGGTTCAAACATCCCAGTGTTTGCACAGATGATGCTTTTGTTCATCCATCATTTAAAATGTCTTATAGCTGGAAAGCTAACAACATTCATAAAAGTCCATTCATAAAGCCCTCTGGGGGGGGGAAAGGGGGGAGGCGGGGTGGCAGTTTGCATTTTTCTGGTCTTTTAACTTTGCTGCTGACCATGATTACAAACACCATGTAGCCACAGCCACTGGGAAGGTAATCTGTCATATTCTTTAGGTAGAAAACCTGAAATATATTGCATTAAGGTAATAGTCAAATCTGGTTCTGCTAAACAAACCTTTTAGCTCTGTGCTCCTTACAAGCTGCAACTTGTTGGATCACACTGCTGCTTTCACCAAATTTACAAATGGAAATGGGGAAGGTAGGAAATGGAGGGAGGAGTGAAGCACATCCAAAATGTACCTGAATATGGAACCAGGATGTAGACCTGGTGTGCAGAATTGGAAGTTGCTGGGTTCTGTAGCCTAGATCAATTTTCATTGCTTATCACAGTATCAAAAAAACCGTAGGTTTGGAGGGACTTATGGAAGTCATCTGGAATAACATCCTGCTCTAAGCAGATAGATGAGGCTCCGTCCATCACAAGGTGCAAGTTCTATAAGGAGCTTGACTCCATGACAAAATCTTGTTGATATTGGTGGTCTCTTCTTGCTCTGACATCTTCAAATTGTCTACATCTTCCTCCAGTATTAAATAAGAATTCCAAGTGATTCCCAGGCCTTATGGAAAGCTCCTCAGAAAAGGAGATTAGATTTAAGGACTTCCCTTAAATTGCATAATCTCATGATTCCAATGGTTAAATTAGTCAGTGTAGTTTGAAGTACTACTAGAAAACCTGTCTGGCAAGAAAAGCATCCAAAATGTCAGTATTTATTTTCATAGGCTTTGCTTTGAAGAGGATGTTGGATATCAAGCTCAAAGCTCCATAAAGTATATTCCTTTTCAGAAAATGAGGAGGCACTATATGTCATATCATCTTCCACAGAGCCTCTCTTGTACACTTAATTTCCTTTCCTTTGTCAGGAGTATTCTGATTAGAATTTCTCTGCAGAAAATCAATACTTATTTAATAAGAATGAAGCTGACTTTGAATTTGAAATGGAAATTAAACCTTTCAACCATTCTGACTTGCATATGTTTGATTCTTCAAATATGAATCTGTTAAATGGACCCCAAAAAACCTGTTTCTTCCCCCATTTTAAAGAATGAATGTGTAGAAAACCAGAAGGAAATTACTGAACTCACACACTTGCCAGGCAGATGAGCATTATCCATGAGCAAGCTCTGGGAAAGCCTAATGCAGTGTTCAATAATAGCTAATTACTGAGAGGCAGACCCACTGATGTTCCTTTCTGTTTCACAGCTGAATGACAGAAATTGGTATGCGGTGTGCATGGTGTGTTAAATGCATGTCTGCATGCAGGCAGAAGTTCACCAGGTCTGCACCTGTCAAATGGGGAGTCTCTATGACTTCTGTGTGGAAATTATATTTCTGAAAAGAGAAAAGAGTAGCCTGCTAAAAATAAAGCACCACCCAGTGAAAGAAAGATACTAGAGACAAAAGTTGTTGGTATCTGTGTAGTTGTCTCAAAATCTTTGTTGATTTTGAAAATGCAGGTGCTGACTGTAAGGGCTGAATGGATGATTCCCACTGGCTGCAGAAAAATGGATTTCAGGACTTAACTCTATCATTTGAAGATTTAACACACACAGTGGTGCAGGGTTCTTGCTTCTGTGTACAACCTCACTGGTGAAAGGCTACTTACAGGTCAAGGGGAAAAGCCCAGCCCTTGTTTATAAAATCTTCAGTTACAGGGTATTGTGAAGCAGAAATTACAGGGCAGTGGAGTGTTCCATTGAAAGAACAGAAGCAAAATAGCCCCTCTCTATATTGACTGTGTGATTACAAAGTGTTCCATGAAGCTTTTACTTTCATAACTACTTTGGTTTTTTTTCCCTTGGGAATGCAAGTATGATCTGATCTCTTGACATATGACAAATTAGTCTTCAGCACAGCACGGAAGAGCTTTTTCATATGACAAAAGCATAAGTGGAGCAAGGTGATAAGCCTACAGAGAAGTTATCTAATAGGAGTCTAAAGAGAAATATCTATTGGAAACAAATGTTTTTAGCCTCTAGAGCTCCAGGAAAGCTGGTTTTCCCACTGCTGATGACCAGGGGAAGAACTAGTGAGGCTAAGGTTATGATTCTGTGCACATTCATACAAAGTCTGCACATTGCTGAATCACTAGAGCAGTACACAATACGTCTGGACCAGAAACCAACCAACCAACCAATCACATTTCTGCCACCTTAGTTCTAAATATACCCAAATGCCCTCTGTGCCTAAGAGACTGCCCAAGTTAGTGCCAGCTGATGAGTATTGGAGAAATCCCTTGCATCCTGATGTCCACTGAATCCAACAGCCTCTAAAAGTTGTCAAATCACACTGCTCATTAGAAGTTGCCTTAATGTGGCAACAGACACAGAAAGACAGAATTTGGGGAAGTCTCTACCCAGAGGGGCAAAGCATAGTCAAGCTGCAGACCACTTGAGATCATCATAAATCTCTTCCTAATGACAGTCTTAGTGGATCTGGCAGAGCTCAGGATGCTCTGCCCTCATTTTATACAAATCTTTCCTGATCAAAAATCTATGAGCAGCTCCTGATCCAGAGCTGCTACAGTTTTGACATATTTGCTACAGCTATGTCACCCGGATTTTAACATTTAGCTTGTCTGATGTTGCCCACATTGAACTATGGTCTAGGTCTTTCTTAGATTAAAATTAAAAAAGAACATAGGCGTATTTCTCTACTTAGAGCCTGAGTTTTTTTACCTATTTCAATGTTAATAACAGCAGGTACCTAGGAAGGATGCTACCAAAGAGGCCAGTAGAGTCACAGAATCATTTAGGTTGGAAAAGACCTTTAAGATCATCAAGTCCATCTCAGCTTTCTTCTATGCTAAACATACTGCTGAGAGTACCTAAAAAGTAAGCAAATAAAAAACCTGGCAGATGATCATATGAGCATCTTTTGTAAATGACAAAATCATGAAACTTGCTATATCACTAGTCACACAATCATTGCTCTTTTGATAAATCAAATACAAATATCTATGTGCTCACTTGTGCCCTGGTAACAAACACATGCCCTCGTCTAAGCGATTTGACAGCGTCTGACCTGCAGATGGGAAAACTTGTACATGAATCAATAGATCTGGCTGTTAAAAAGCAAAAAAACTGAAGCAAAGCTGGGATTTTATCATTTCATTGAATCAGATCATTAAAGCTGAGTTATAGCCCATAACCAAAAGGATGAAATTATGAAATGCTGGTTCTTTGCCAAAAAAATTAAAGCACTATAGGTTTATTTTTATCTCAGAAAGTCAATGTTTGTTCACTTAGCAGCTTTCCCAGGTGCAATGAAAATTTAAATGGAAAGCTCTAGGCAGTATTATTAAATGGTTTCCTCACTCTTTGATAGAAAAACATGCAGAACACAGATACCTTAATACAGAATACTTATAGATAATGGACCCACATAACCTCAGTGGGTTAGAAATGGGCTGAAGTGAGGAGAAACAGAGAGCTGCCTGTTGCAAGAAACTTAGTTTCTTTCTGCCATTTTCATTCTTTGAAAGAAAACAGAGAAAACTGTGCATAGAATTTTTGCTTACTGTTAGATTCTGTTTCTTAGAAACAGACTCATATCTGTCCCTTGTACTTCATGTTTTCAGCAGACCTTCTCTAGTGAGATTTTAATCTTTAAATCCTATGAAGCATCACAGTATCTTCAAACATACATTAGAAAATACACATGATAAGACACAGAAAGAAATACTTTTTGCTCCTGATGAATCCTACAGTCTCCTGTTAGATAGATTTTTTTGGTGTATTGCTGCATGGTGCACACCACAGAGGAGAGAAGGGTAGGAAACTATGGAAACTTGACCTTGCAGTAGCTGGTTTTAGTATCCTTCAAGCCTTACTTTGTGAGAATTTCTTGCATGTGGACTTGTGACTGCAGTGTTATCCGGCAAGAAGATGACTTAGAAGAACTTCCAGGAATGTTCTTCTTTAGTCATGGCAAGTAACAGTGAACTTGGGGCCAAAAATCCTCTTTGCTCCAAAAGGAATGGGTAAGGCAGTGAATCTTGTGTCATTTAGCACTCTAAAAGTCATATCACACAGACCATATCCAACCTGTGCTCAAAATCAGGGAGGAAGCTGTACCTCAGCATCAGTCATCAGGTCCTAAATCCAAAGTCCATACACTTAAGCTGGAAAGCTGGAAAGCTTATGGGTTTTACATAGTCACAAGAGTATATAGATAAGGAACTGCGAGCTACTTGTGCAGCCCATGGGAATGGTTTACACTAGCAATATCTGGTTTGTTTGTTTTTTTAACTAAAAATGGCTTATAATGTGTTATAGTGATCAGAAAAATTGAGAGAGTTTGAGAGAGGAGAGGAGAGGAGAGGAGATATCTTTCTCCATCTGTACAAGTGTGTTTTTGTTTGCAGTTCATATCTGTATTGTAGTTAAGTACTGTGCATGTCCTGATAGGATAAGCCATGGATAGGTATTGGCCCAAGGTACACTTTAAAAAATGCTTACCTGTATGTCAAGGATTCAAAGCAACTGCACAGAGCACATGTACCTTACTCTGCAATCCATTGGGCAACACAATTTAGAGGTATAACACTACCACTGAGAGGTCTGAAAAAATATTTTAGCAAATCTCGCATGCTTGTAGTAAGCAGAAAATCTATTCCCTTGCTCAAAACTGAAGGTTTCTTTTCCTCATATAAACATTTTCTTCTGTCTTTTAAATTCTGGGGAAAAAAAAATCCTCTCTTAAAGAAACAAAAATAAATCTGTCAAAACAAGGGCAGAAAAGGCAAAGAAGATTTTTTTTCTTCTTTAATTGACAAGTCTCTAATACAGTCATTTTCTGCTTCATTTATCTGTGGCTGAAATATAACAAAACATCTCGAAGGGTTTTCAGTGACCTGTAAGAACAGGACTGTAGCATTTAATAGCCACAGCATTTCAGGATCACGTAATACTCTGTCACTCAGCAAGGAAATGTCAGAAAGGCACAGTAGTCCTTATTCTTATGGAATGCATAGCAACCTTGATAATTCCTTCTTAAAATGTTTTCACTTCCCATGATTGCTTGATCCCTGGGCAACATAGCTGGTAGAAATATTACATTAGCCTCCTTTCATTTTTATATCCTTGTACAAAATATAAAATCTCTACTTTTTCATTAGGAGGTCAGTCTGTGAATAATTTTCAATAGGTTAATAATTTCTATGAATGCAATTCAGTAAATAATACCAGTAGTCCAAGAAAAATGTGGAAAGATGTTAGAAAATTCTAACTTTGGGGGTTGCCTTCTGCATCTTAGCTTAGGGGCGTTTGTGGGGTTTTGTTTGTATGTTTAGAAACTCAAATTAACTGAATAAAAAGAAATAAATTTTGGATCAAAAAGTTTTCCTTATAGAGAAGAAAAAATTATGACTCTTGAAGGAATTCATAAGAATAAGTTTGAATTAAGACTGTGTGTTTCTTCTTTTGGTTTGGTTATTTTATTTTTTTTTGCTATAACATTTGTTCTATAAAATAAGAACAACCTAAGCTTAATACTACCAGACCTAGTAGTCAAAGTAGAGGAGTGTCCTTGAATATTCAGTGTCGTTGGCAGTGGCCAGCTGTTATGGTAAGAACTGCAGAACTCAGACATGGGCAGTTCAATTTAAAATACCTCTCTCACTGGGAAAGAACAAGGCAGAGCACATACATTCTTTAGAATTCCTATTTCACTAGTTTTGCTGGTTTGTGGTTTAAATTTCCATGCATCTTTAAAAACCCCAGGCATAAGCCTCAGGCAAACTAAACACACAAAACATACCAAAGTCAATGTTTTGTGATTTCCTGCCTGCTTTCATGCTATTGGAATTAATTAAACCTGAAGCTTCTCTATAGCAAACATCCTGCCCCAAATGTAAGATCTCTGTTTTTATATTTGCTTGGAGTATTCCTCCTAACACATTTTCTAATGACTATTTGCAATGGGCGAGCGTGTCAGTGAGGGGACAGACCATACTCCTGGTGTTTCACAGGCTCACCACGGCAGAAAAATACAGAGTATATGTGAAGACTCTTAAATTGCCTGTGCACCAACAGGTCAAAACTGCTGTCCCTGCAGTACTCAACACTTCAATTGCTTTCCCCATTTCCCCCTTCTGCTATGACATGCTTACTGAAAATGTTCCCTGCCCCTGTAAAGCTCATCAGCTGTGCTACACCAGCAGAAGAGCAGCCACCTGAGCTCTCTGGTCTGTGAAATAAAAGAGGGCTAGGGATTGAGATTCCACAATTGAGCTGGCCAGTTGCTCCAGATATTTTACCAACTCCCTGATAGAAGACATCTCTCAGGAGGAGTTTCTTTTTGTAGACCATCCTGCTGCTGTGGAGGTTGAGGGTATACAGCTGGGGGAGGTGGGAGAGAAACAGTCATGGTGGAATAGGTTGTCTGAAAGAACAAGGTGGTCTGAGCAGCTTGTTCTAGTTAAAGATGTCCTTGCTTACTGCGTGGTGGTTGGACTAGATGACATTTAGAGGTCCCTTCCAACCCAAAGCATTCTATGATTCTGTAACATAGCCTTTATCACACATGCTGTTTCCTTGTATTCTATTGCTAGCTCATTGTGAATGTTTAGATGGATGAGCAAATGCAATTGCTATAAAGTGCTTGTAATGACAAGATACATTAGAAAATGGTAATCTAGAATAATTCATTGGACATACACTACCAATGAGAACCTTTAGTTTTTAACACATGAATTAAATTAAATTGATTTTTTTTTCCCCTAGAGAATATAACTATACATCTCCTTTTTGTTTGTTTTGTTTTTTTTTTTTAAAGAATCCTCAGATATCAGAGGAAGGTAAGTGCAAAGAAATCTTCAGACAGGAAAGCAAAAACATTGTAGCAGACAATTTAGCTGTAGTTACCAAACAGAACAGTAAGAAGATGACAAGAGTTATGTCCCTGACATCTCTTTTTCTGATATATTGAATTACATATTGCAATATTCTGACTGTGCAATATGACTTTGTGTAAACAAGCCTATAGCATAAATATAGCATTTAAAAAGAGATATTAAAACAAATGCTTAGATTAGTTTTTAAGATTTTATTTAGAGCATGACCAAATCAGTTATTTTTTTCCTAAATTTGGGGAATTGCCTTCCCTCATAAGCCATTATATTTTTCAGTTTGCGTCTGCTAGAATTATTGTTTGTAGGCAGTTTGTGAAATAAATGGATTATCTTGTTTTGCCTTCTTTCAAGGCCATTTCAATTTTGTCATTTGACAACTTGACTCCGATGCAAAGTGGCTTTTCAGGGGTATTAAAAATGCCTGTGGGAAAAAAAAAAGCAGTAGGAAAGAAGGAATTCTAATCAAAAGCTAATAGAGCAAGAAAATGTCATATGTAGGAATCTACCTCTTTCAAACTAGAGAAAAAAAAAAAACAACCCAAAACAGAATTGGCAGTTGAATTATGCCTTTAAATCAGATGCAGAAAAAAAACAGTTTGTCCATTCCAAGAAATGATCAAACTATGATCTGGGTATGTAAGTCCCACAGGCTTGTGTGCCAAAACTTCAAATTAGTTTGAGAGCTTCCTGCCTAAATTTTGAGGAGTTAAAAAATCCTCTCTAATTTGATGGAGTAGCTCATTGCTGTAAAGCAGCTTCAATTATGCAATCCTTCCCTGTGCTTCACAAAATGTAAGATTTTTTGATTTATATCTTCACCTTCTGCAAACGATTTGAAAGTAGCCAGTACTGTTACCCTGAAGAAATAAAACATGCAATTGGTAAGTTAATATTGTTATGAAAATCCCTTTATAAGCACAATATAAGAGTGATTGTATAGCTTGCACTGATTTTCACATTTGAGCAATTCAAATCTTGAGAAACATATTTCTCATCTATATGGGCTATTGGTTTTATGCTTTCTTTTCTAAAGTTTTGATTTAATAAGCATGGTTGCTGAATTCTGTTAGTGGAGAATGGTAATTCAGAAATAACTCTTTTCTTGACTGAAGGAGTTCTTGCTGCACTACATATTAATGTATGCAGAAATTTCCTATAAGCTTAAAGTTGCTAATAATATAACACAATACAGCAGAGCTATATACGATAAAATAATGAATCTACTGTCAACCAGCCTGAGTGGGTATTGCCCCTTCAGGAGCTATGAGTGACACAGTAAATTTGTGGTGGTCATCAAAATACCATGTTCAGAGGAGCATGATCACTTCTAACCTTGCATGCTCACTTTCAAGATTATGCACCTACATACACTCATTTGTGCATTATTTTATTTTTTCGGGCAGTAATATTTTTCCACAGTTTTTTTTCATTGAGAAAAATGAAACTATGATGCTGCAATATAATTTAAATATTCCTTGGCCATCAATAGTACATAATTTGAAGTTGTTATGTAAAATAAATACAAATTTGTTTCTAGCACTTCCCACAAAAACATCAAATCTTGCAGTGTCCCTTAGTTTTCTTTTACTTACTATTATTACAATGAACTCTAGCCATAAATCAAGACCCTGTTGTAAAAAACAACTGAGAAAAACCCAAACAAAAAAATCAACCGATCAAGCAGAACAACAACAAAAAAATACATATAGGTTGAGCATAATAGCATAATGGAGAGAAGCTATTGTTCACAAGGAGTCAACCAAAAATTGATAAGCATGATAGGCAATAGAAATACATAGCACATGAATAGCACAGATGATGCCAATTTTGCTGTTAATTTGTGGACATCATTTCAGCAGGTTTGAAAGAGGTTCACTCTATGATATCCCCAATATCAATCCAGGTTGGACCAATGATAGGGTCTGGTTGTGAGCCAGCTGCACATTTGAAGTGACCTGATGAGAGGAAGGCATAAACTGTGAAGGTAACAGAAAGCTTATGTTTAATTTAATGAAAAATGGGATCTAAGACTGCATAGAAAAATTCAAGGAGCACAAACCAACAGGTTGGAAGAACAATCTTTAGAGCATTCTGAAAACATTATCAAGACTGCTGAACAAAAGCAAGATTGCACTGGTCAAGGCCAGAAAAGGATGACACGTGATGCCATCAGCCTGGGCAAAAGCACGTCAGTGTAGGAAAAGGGTGTACATTTGAGATAATGTACAATTAGTCTACATTACTCGGCTGTAACCTGGAAGAAATTCCAAATGAAGACTGATCTCTGCAGTTCATACAAGGCGTTCTGATAGGAAGGATAGTGCTGCTGTTCAAAATTCTAAAGAGAAAAGTAATTGAGAAAAATTTTGCAGGTGGATTTGAGAACAAGTATCCTGGAGGTATCAGAGAAACAAGATTTTTAGCTTGAGCAGAAGGGAACAGGGTTGGTATTGATAGTAAATTACACACCTTCCCAGTAGAAAAAATAGTAAATTAGGTTGCTGTTAGAAGAGATTACCCCAAGGTATGGCACAGTGGAAGGAGAGAATGGACCAGGACAGACCCTAGAGAGCCTTCAGCTGAAACTGGTATATTGGAAGGGAAATAAAGAAGCAGAGAATCAGAAAAGAACAGAGGCCTGGGAGCAGAGATTGAAAAGAAGATAGGTGCTGAAAGTGAGGGCAAGAGAGAAGAAAGTAAAAATGAAGTCCTTACAGTGTAATTCAGCTCTGAAAAATCATTCTCATGAGGGCTGTTTCATTAGAGTGGGACTAGAAGTTACAGGAAAGAACTGGCAAATAGCTCAGCATGGCAATTGCAAAGCATGTACCCTGTGATCTTACTTCACTGGCAGCATAAAGTGAGGTTCAGCGGCTCAAAAATTAGACATCTAAGTGTGAGCAAGTCACCTTAGGCTCTCTTTATAGATAATTTATCTGATCTATCTTAAGAGATAATGAATCAAACTCTGGAAGAAGCTTCAATTGACTTGAAGGGGGACGTAGACACAGAGCAATTATATGCACAAATTAAGGCAGAAATCCTATCACAAAGATCTGTGTAAATCTGGCTTCAGGTCATTGTTCTCTCCTCTTTTACTTTTCAGTGCATTAGCTTTGAATACACAGTCTATGGAAGGAGGATCAAGGACTCAATTTCTTTTCAGTATTAGATTTTTTTTTTTCCACTAGCCTAAGCATGGACCTTAATAGATACAGAATTTGTTTCTATACCCTCAGTTCATCTCTCCACAAATATTTCCTAATATTGTTTTATCAGCTGCTCCTCTTCATATAAGGTTATTACATCTAGGACTATAGGGCAAGAGGATGAAATGTCTGTTGTATACAACACAAAAAAGTAAATCCTCCCCAAAAAGTTAATTATAACAACATCTATGTTAAGCTAATATTATTCTTATCTTTTACTTCAAAAACTATCTGAATACCTGTTGCTACAAAATTAACCCAAGTCTGCTTTGGGTGGACTGATCTGATCTGTTTTGTACACTAAACTTCAGTTTTCCTATTCCTGGTTCTGGTGAAGTCTTGGTCCACATAAATGAGGAGATATTCAAGACTTACAGCATTTTTTCAAAGCAGAGTTTTTAAGTAATATGTTTTTATTATAATAATTTTTGTTTGCAATGGTAAAAGATATTCCTGTTATTTGGTCATAGCACCAGATCTTCATCCAACCAAACCTTTCTCTTTGCGTGTTTTAGTCCATCTAGAATTTTCAAAACTAAACAAAAAATCAATTTACTTAAGTGTATGAGAGTTTCCACACATACTTGAAACTATTTGACTTCAATGAAAAGGAAACCACTGCTCTTGTATTTTTCCAAAAATTGTCAAGTTTAGTCAAAAAGTGAATCACATCAATCTATAAAAACTTAACAGCAGTGGTAGGTTACATGGATGCAACTACTTATTGATATCACTTCATATTATCAAGTATTTAAACAACCTTGATTCTAAGGGAGTTTCCAGAGCCCCAGTACTTTCAGGTGTGAAGGCTATCCAAATGGAGCTGAGATAACATCTGCAAACCTCTGACTGAACCATGCAGTCTTTCTTTCTCATTATGTCTATATCTTTTGGCAAAGACCTAAAGAATCCCTATTTTTGGATTTTAAACTCCACGTATGGTTCTTTTTCCTAGTGTTTTCCTAAGGTAATTTTTTACTTTTCTTCCATATTACACATTTGCCTGACACAAAAAATAATTTGCAGCACTATTTCCTGGGAAAACCCCCCACTTTTAAATTATGATGTTTGATTTCTCACTGTTTCTAGCTACTCAGAGTTCAGGTATCTAATTCTACTTATGTACATTTTAAGATCAGTTTGATTTATTTTTTTTTTCCTTGCAGCAATATAATTCAAGCTTGAGATTTTGTCTTCTGTGTCTACAAATATACTTTCTATGTGCTTTAGTCCTTGCTATGTTTTATTAGCAGTAAACTAACTAATGGATATTTATTATCCTTTAATCCTTCTTATAGACAAAGCAAAATGTGTGAAAGTGTTTGGGTACACTAAAAACATTAAGCCATTTAAAACTTATTTGTAAAATGAAATAGGTAAAAAGTATATAGGGAAAACTTAAACAAATAAATCCTTTTAGTTCCTTTGCTCATATTCAGCATAATCTTTTCACTTGTGGCAGAGGGTAGTGTTTTATCCATTTGTGGAATAAAAGCAAGAGAAGCTTCACCCAAACAAATGCTCTGTGTTTGTATTAACTATGACATTCTTGTCTGAGTGACAATTTTGTATATAAATACCGTGAAAGGGACACAGCAGGACTATTTCTGCAGGGCATAGCTGGAAGAAACATTGTGAAGACCTGCAGTGGACTGGGCATCTACACATGGGCAAGCTATCGTTTTTCTCATGTAGGAGGAACAGAATAAAGACATAATTCTCATGGTTTTATATTGTATTTGTAAGATCAATATGCTTCACTGTGAATGAAGAACTATCAAATTTTCTGCAGCTGATATATGAATGAATACAGGAATACTTTCTAAAATATTGTAATAGCCTAGGTTTTACAGACAGGGAAGGGAAACCAAGCATGTGAACCAAACAGCGGTGGAAAGAAAATATTTTCCTTCTGTGCCTCTGGTTTTCACAACCTCTTGTCAAATTTATCTCTGCCTAATCTCAGCCTCACTGTTCCATGTGTACAATGTGTACATGTGCACAAACCTGCCTGAAGAACATTCAAGAACAGATTAATGTAGCAAGCTTCTTTTTGAGAGACTGAGAGCACATCACATCTAAAGATCAAACCTGTAAGAGAAAACTTAACTGTAGGGATACTAACAGTACTTCCAGAAAGCTACAGAAATTTAGTTTGTAAGCAATAAAAAAGGTCTTGATCATATTCAATGTCCACTTACATAGGCCTCTAAAGTGACTTTTCTGCTGGCTTGCAGAACTAAGTAGTAAGAATATATCACGCTGTTTTAAAATAGTCTTAAGATGGTAATTTTTTTGTCCACATAGAAGTGGGCATTGCTAATGTGAAGGAGGCACTTGCTAGTAGTTACCATACACCTACTTCCTAAAACCCTGTAAGTGCTAACCAAAACAGCAGGCTGAAGACAGGTTTCCTTCACAGTAGTCTCAGTGCTGAAAAAGCTGCACATCTCTAGAGAAGAGACCTTTATGCCACCACATGAAGGTAACTTCATCTTTGTTTTCCTACCGGCACATCAAACACTTTGTGGAACACAGGTAGTTGTCCACCCAGGCAGCAGGGTGGAAGAAAGACAATGTTGACTCAAACGTTGAGTCATCTTCTCTCAGGCATTTCTACAATTCACCCATATGTTCAGGAAGACAAAAAGCTCTCAGGGAAAGATTCCTAGGGATATTTTTTTTTTTTTTTTTTTTTTTGTGATGGTAAGAAATGTGCAGTTTGAACCTTGAAGTCCTAGTGACTCACAGCACCATAGCAAATTGACAGCCTAAGTGCTCATTCAAAACTCTCCTGAGGGACAATCAACTCTACAGCAAAAATATTATTTAAGTATAAGGATCTCTATTTAGGAACTACCAGGCCATTGGTTCTTGTGAGTTATAAATTTAAAAGTGACAACAGAAATAAACCAATTAATTTCTACTAATAAGATTTACAAATATCAGAAATATTTTAACTTGCCTGTTTGTTGTCTTCTACTGTTCCTGAATGGCAGATTTGCCATGACATGTTCTTTCTTCCCAGATTTCATCCTGGGACAAACCTCTCCCCTCTGACCTTCATTCTTCGCTCACATCATCTGGAGAATAGGCCACTTTTTTCACAGTTTTATACATTCAAGATTGTACAGCCATTTGGTTTGCTGACTTTATTTATGCTGTATTTTTCCAAGAAAACGTTGCCCTCAATTACATAAAAGATACCCATATTTCACCTGTCAGGTGTCAGCTTCTCAGCAGATGCCATCTTGCCCCATCACTAATGATAATTATACCAGAGGTCATTGTCAGAGGCTTAGTGTCATTTCACTGACACAATAGAAAATGCTCATAAAAACTCTTCATTTATGCATTATGAATTTCCTCCTAATCTCACCAGTAATTTCACTTTACATTTGTAAAAGGAAACCATCGTTAAATTTGTTGACTACAAAGCTAATTTCTCATCAGCAGCAGGGATTTCACCCTATGTATGCTCTAGTGACAGTGCTTTTTTGCAGAATGTGATATTTCACCCCTGTGATTCATTTTGGTTCTAATCATACGCTATCACATTCTATTCACTTCTTATCCTGAATCATATCTATTCAGGCTCTTGTCCTTATCTGACCTTGATAAACTGATTGCATTTGTGAAGCTTACAATTTGCTCTTTAGACTCTTTTTCAGATGAGTTATTGGTTGAGCAGTTGGATATACTTGGTTAATCTTCCTGTGCCTTTGGGCAAGAAATCATCTCTGCTGAAAGCTGCTGTGATGAAACTTAGAAAATGTTCTGCTTTACTGAGGGAGGGAGAAAAGGTGGGGGGTGGGGGATCTTTCAATGTCCCACTATTCATTTTTATTTTGTGGCATTGTTATATCTTCCAAAGAATTTAGAGTGCATTGTTCCCTTCTGAATAGCAGCTTATAGGAATATGTATGGTAGGTTCTTTACAAGATTCTTCTGTTCCCAAGGGAAAGATGCTGCAACTTGCTGCTCATAATATTTATTCAAGCTACTGCTGAAAAAAGTTCTCTGAGCTGCAACACTAGATGTTAAAAAATATATTTGACTATGCTAACAACTAACTTCTACACCTGACATAATAAATTACTGTTTCTTAGCTCTGCTTAAATTTAGATTTCTCTTGCTAAATCTACTGAAAATTTTGGCCCTAGATTTTCACTGAACATGACTGCAAACTTTTTTTTTTTATAAGTCTGAGAAGAATATCAAGTTGGATGAAGATGCCAAACCTTGTGTCAGCTTCCCACCAAAATGGTAACAGAGGCCAATGATAAACGGGCACAGGACAAAATCCAAGCATCCTGGGAAACCATACTCTGACCAGACTGTACCTCCACTTAGATACTAGAATGGTTTGATCTCTTCTACATTCAGCAAGCCTGTTTAGCTTGCCAGTAAAAAGTATTGTCAGGTGGTCAGATGGTAAGTGGATGAAACTTTTATGTGTTTTGTCACCTAGGAGCTAAGAGTCATGATGAGGTGTTAAATGTCTCTGTAAAAACCCTCAAGTGGAGTTTAAGAAGTATGGACATCTTTGAAACCCACCCCCCCACCCCCACGCCCCCGGACACAGACAGCTCTTGCTATGGTGCTACAAAGGTAGGTCTGTAAATTCCTGGTTGACCAGAAAAGGTAAGTTTATTACTGTGGATTTACTGAGCATCTGGTAAAAAGAACCCAAGTAATCTGTATTCACATCTTAGAACACTGCAGGAAAAAAGCCTGCATCACCACCAACTAGAACAACAATGAAAAAGAATCACTGTTTAGCAAACAAAACTTCTTTCAGCAGTCTCCTTCCTCAGAAATAATGTGGAAATAGGATTTATAACAGCAGAGCAGAGGAGATTCTGCCTACCTGCAAACCCTTCTTCAGCAGAACTAAGTATCTCCATAGGATGCTTTCTGTTGCTATTTTGGGATTAAAAAAAAAAAAGTGTCTTGGATATGAAGACTTGTGACACAGGGCATATTGCTAGCAGAGAGAAGGAGCTGGATCAAGGAAGGCAGGACTACCTTCAAAATAGCCTCTTTCAGATATTGAAGGAAAACAGCTAGAAGGAGAAAGAAGTAGACAAATAGCAAACAGAGGGTATTGTCATACCTCTGCCATGCTGCAAAGCCTGGTCTTCTACACCGAGTAAAAACGTAGTAAGAAGGTGGTATTTGAGATAAATGAGCAATTCCTGCAATCCACAAGGAAAAACACTTCAGGGAAGAAACCCCACCTCTGCCAGTATCACCACTGTCATCTTAATAATTAATTATTTTGCGTAAAGATTACACAATGGTAATTTTAATTCTATATACACGTGTGATAAATAATACTGCTTCAGGAAACAAAAGCCTTACACTGCAAGTGACAAATGCACAGATTCCAACCACAAGTTAATCTTTAGGAGGTAACAGCCTGATGCCTGCTCTTAAGGGAAGCTCTTTCAGTGTCATGCACTGTGGTTACCGCCATGTTTTCAGAAGCTCAGAATTACTTTTTACAAGCAACCACAGATCTTGGACTCCCTTGAGTTTGGAGTTACATTATTAGGGCTTGACTTTCACCAGTGGTTGCCTTAAAGAAGTTTAACACGGTTGGGCACGGAGCCGTCAGAAAATGAAGGAAGATGCAGAAGGTAAACAGTGGTGATGGAAGAGGTGAGGTTTCAAGTGGCAAGGATCATTGCACTGGTTGGCTATGTGAAAGACAACAAGTTACATTAGTTTTTTACTCAAGAATGTCTGATTTGTGGCAAATTGATTGATTATACATGTTAATATTTATTATGCTTTTCCCTGAATTGGTGTAATAAAACCAAATATCCCTTTACCTTTTTTTTTTTTTTAAAAGCACAGTAGACATGTTTTTCCCTCTGGACTTCAGAAACATGTTACCGCTTTGGGCCATACTGATTTTCCTGAAAATACTTTCAAGGAAGATTATGATTAGTATTTATTTGATTATTCATCTAATCGATTTAGATCAATGTATGAATACACGCTAATATTTTAAGTCAATAAACTTGAAGACTGCTTTAAGACTATTGTTTACCTGCTCATATACAAGAGGTAGCACATCCTTTAATCTGGCATAACTATGACCTTGCTAACAAATGTATTTGATAAATTGCTGGTTGCTGGGGAAAATGAGCAGGACAACAGTAAGAAAAGTTATCAGATTTGTACTTTGGGAAAATACAGCAAACATTTTACAACCTTACATTTAAAGATAAAATTAAAAAGAAACCCACACCTTTTGATCCTAGGCTTTTCAGTAAGATACCAGAAAAATACCCAAAGTACCTTGCCTATGCATACAGGCAGCTTTTCCTTCATCAGTTTTGCTCTGCTGCCCAACAACTTTACAGCCAGGCACAGTAAAGAAACATGAAGGAAAAGCCTGGAGATCTCAGTTAGCATGAAAGCAAGATGAAAAATGAAGCATTTGAACAGCCCAAATAGATAACAAGAAGGTCTGTTGCATGTCTGGCTTTCTGGTTGCCAAAAGAAGTGGAAGCTTTAATTATGATTCATGGAGTCATTAATTCTTTTTAGGCATGAAAGTTAATGGAATAAAGATTTTTAATCGCTGTGGGATGGTTCTTGATGTGCCTAAATAAAAATGGTACTGATGATGTATAATGCATAAAGAACATTTCAAGAAAAGTAGCCTCACTGAAATGAAAGGATACTTAAGGATTAAGTGTTCATGGAGTGCCTTTTATGGTTCCAGTTCAGGGCACAGGCACTCAGGAGCCCCAGCTCCCAGAACCACAACCAACCTGCAGCAGAAAGTGAAGGGCCACTTTTGCTTCTGCTTCCTTTACATGAAAATAATAATTTGCACCGATTCCTTTTGGTGCTCTTTCTCCTCAGTAGCTGCCTAAAATGTGGAGATGATTGCAGGGCTTCCTCTGGTGGAGATGGAAACCCTGTAATCTGGGGCAGCCTCTGCTTAGCTGCAGACTCCCTTGGGACTGAAGCACACCAGCAGCAACTTGCTGGCGAAGTTCATCTGGATTGATTCATTTCAGCAGTCATCTTGTGTTCTTTCTGTTCTCATTCAATTAAAGTCATTGTAGCTAATTAAAAAAAAAAACATGTTGGTTTTATCTGGATGTAAGACATAACATTTTGCAAAGTGAGATTTGATTAAAACATATGAGACAGCTACGAAGATTTGTACAGAACAGCTCTACAGCCTGATCGTATTCCTCTGCATTGTAAGATATAAATCTAATCCAAGTCCTCTTCTACCTTATTTTTTATTCCTATCTGTGTATGTGGCCTGTGGAGCTTGTGATATCTCTAACTTTTTACTGTTTGCTCCTGCAATTTTAATTTGTCTGTCCACTCCCTCCAACCCCTTTTTGGTTTGCTTTATGGATTGAAAGAGGCTGCTTGACACAGTAATATTTGACTGATGTTGCTGGAGTTGATTAAGCATTTATCAATTTATTTCCCTTGAGTGCCAGACCATCGCTTCTCATTTCCGACGTCTCCAGTGTAGGAGCCAGTATCTTGACTAGTCAATAGAAAGTCCAAGGTGCCTCTGTGACACTGTTTGTTTTTCTGCTTGTATCACCTGCTCCAGGATGAGACAGATGACACAGGGGAAGAGGAAGAACTTGCAAGGCTTTGTTACAGACCCTTCTGTGCTCAGCACCGATGCAGGATCACTGTGAGCTGCACAGGGGCAAGTGCAACTCTGGGATCAGCTCACACCAAGGCCTGGCCACCACAAGCAGATTTGGAGTCTCAGAGATAGACTCCAGCAAGGCATTTGAGACCAGTACTACCAATACTACAATCAAAAACTTCTTGGTTACTTCAGTTTCATTTTTAAAGCAGTCAGTAGTCAGAGACCCAAGACAATAATGCTAGTTCTTAAGCTCAGCTCACTTTCACATGAAGAGCAGAGCTGCCATAGGCACTGTGCCTCTTGTGTATCCAGTTTTGAGGACTCCTTAAAATTGTTCTTATGGCTCTAGAGAAATCCCACTAACAGTGTCTGCCTTGTATTGCTCTAGGTCTTCTGTTACTGATGAGCAATGGTGCTCAGCATCTCCTGATTTTCCTGGCAAGTTGTAGACTCCCAGCTTCTCTATAAACTAAGTTAAAGTTTAAAGGAGATAATGCATAAAAAGTACAATTTCATAACAATGTACTGTTTATTTACAGTGGCCTGAAGATAATCACTATGCAGCAATCAGTGAACTACCTGATTTCCAGAAAACCTCTAAATAAAACCTATGTTAGCTTTGTTCTGCATCCCCTCAACTAAGAGAGAAGAAACTGTGCCAAAAATATAGCTGACAGCTATAAACTATTGACAACTATAAACTGAAGATACAGCTGTTGTGTCAATAAGGCATTATTTCTCAACTGAGGTAAGTTTGTTTTAATTTTTATTTTATTTTTAATAGTTCCAAGGATGGAGATTCCACAGACTTGCTGGACAACCCATTCTGGTGTCTGACATCCCTCATGGGAAAAAAAAAGAAAAATTAATATCTAATTAAAATCTCCAATGTTGCAACTGAAGTTTTCTGCCTCTTGTCCTACTGTGCACCTTTAAGAAGAATTTGGCTCCCTCCTATGAGCTCCAATTGGGTTTCTGTAGATAGGAGAAGGATCCCTGCA
Organism: Merops nubicus; assembly: GCF_000691845.1. Lineage (NCBI taxonomy): Eukaryota > Metazoa > Chordata > Aves > Coraciiformes > Meropidae > Merops > Merops nubicus. The sequence continues at coordinate 29,743 of NW_008618273.1, forward strand.
TAGCATTCTCCCCTCAAGATTGAATAAACACTGTGCTCTCAGCCTCTCCTACATCATATCAATAAACATGGCTGGGTGCAATAGGCAAATAAAAAAAAAAGTGAATAAAATATTTATTTATTGTTATGCACTCATGGATTAAAAAACCAATCAGCTGTAAAACTACTCTTCCTTCCATGCCCAATGCAGAGAATATATGACCATGAGCAGTTTCAGAATCAAATTTGGCTCCTAAGTGAAATACATTGCAAGTTTTAATCATGAAGAAAAGCTTCAAAGGTTAGCAGAAATTCTTTGCTGTCTACTAATCTTATAGACCAAATACTGCTTGTACATCCAGTGACTTTACTCTTACTCATAGGTTTTGCTTTATTTGAGGATAAATCACCACAGGTTAAAAAAAAAAAAAATCTCTGAATTTTTTCAGGCACTCTGAAATGTTTGTGGGTAGTTTAAAGGCATTGTAACTATTTTATTTTTATCTCCTTCTTCTAGCCACTGATCATATCAGTGCTGGCTTGAAAGGAATGAAAGTCTTTTCCTCTTTTCTTTTCTTTTCTTTTCTTTTCTTTTCTTTTCTTTTCTTTTCTTTTCTTTTCTTTTCTTTTCTTTTCCTTTCTTTTTTCTTTTCTTTTCTTTTCTTTCTTTTCCTTTCTCTTTTCTTTTCTTTTCTTTTCTTTTCTTTTCTTTTCTTTTCTTTTCTTTTCTTTTCTTTTCTTTTCTTTTCTTTTCTTTTCTTTTCTTTTCTTTTCTTTTCTTTTCTTTTCTTTTCTTTTCTTTTCTTTTCTTTTCTTTTCTTTTCTTTTCTTTTCTTTTCTTTTCTTTTCTTTTCTTTTCTTTTCTTTTCTTTTCTTTTCTTTTCTTTTCTTTTCTTTTCTTTTCTTTTCTTTTCTTTTCTTTTCTTTTCTTTTCTTTTCTTTTCTTTTCTTTTCTTTTCTTTTCTTTTCTTTTCTTTTCTTTTCTTTTCTTTTCTTTTCTTTTCTTTTCTTTTCTTTTCTTTTCTTTTCTTTTCTTTTCTTTTCTTTTCTTTTCTTTTCTTTTCTTTTCTTTTCTTTTCTTTTCTTTTCTTTTCTTTTCTTTTCTTTTCTTTTCTTTTCTTTTCTTTTCTTTTCTTTTCTTTTCTTTTCTTTTCTTTTCTTTTCTTTTCTTTTCTTTTCTTTTCTTTTCTTTTCTTTTCTTTTCTTTTCTTTTCTTTTCTTTTCTTTTCTTTTCTTTTCTTTTCTTTTCTTTTCTTTTCTTTTCTTTTCTTTTCTTTTCTTTTCTTTTCTTTTCTTTTCTTTTCTTTTCTTTTCTTTTCTTTTCTTTTCTTTTCTTTTCTTTTCTTTTCTTTTCTTTTCTTTTCTTTTCTTTTCTTTTCTTTTCTTTTCTTTTCTTTTCTTTTCTTTTCTTTTCTTTTCTTTTCTTTTCTTTTCTTTTCTTTTCTTTTTGTCTTGAGGATGGTGTCAGGTGGTATGTAACATTTACTGGACACATATAAGTCAGCACTGACATGATCAAGGGGTTCAACAGGTGGATTAAAGACCAGTTAGAAGCTTCCAATATGATCACCGTAAGATTAACATTGGAAAGAATTCTGGCATCCCCATGTGCTTCTTCAAGAAAGAAAGAAAGAGTTCATGTTTCTGAGCTGTTTGTGGTGCAGTTGTCTAGAGTGTTAAATGATCTGGCTTTTATACCTCTAGCAAAAGTAACATCTCCTCAGTAGATGTGTGTCAAGAGTGGGGAGATAACTGATCATCCAAACTCTACTGCATTGCAAAGATTTCCCTTTGGGATGAGCAATAAGGAAGAAAAAGAAAATACAGCTGTTAAGACAGAAGTATAAATGTATTATGGACTGGGGAGCACATAGACAGAGGCAAACACAGGAAAAATAGAAATCTAGAAAAGAATGAGTTAAGGCTTACAAACAAAAGCTTGGAAATAACAAGAGCCCTTGAGGAAGGCTCCTCAATCTCCACTCATACAACAGTATTATTATTATTTAATCTTTGTATTGTTTTGCTGCTTATTCATGCCACTTATTCATTGCCACACAAGCTTGTGCAAGTATTCATAAGAATAAATTGTTTATAAAGACAGATTCTTACAAAAGTAAGGTTATAGTTTACTCATGGCAGTTGTAGAAG